>NC_141047.1:39465236-39727736 GCF_041138505.1 Cibotium barometz
TAATAGCGTATGAGGAAATGAATGTTTCCATTTTTTTCCCCTAAGTGATGGTTGGTGTCATTTGTTCGATTAAATGCTCTAATTTATATGTTAATTGTAGTGTTATTGTAAGGTACTCATATGTACGTATTTTTGGGCCCATTTGACTCGGAAATTTTTAGCATCTACATTTAATGTTGAAAAGTGGGAAAATACTAAGAGGGCATAAAAGATTAAGTTTGGTCACAAATTTAATAATTTTAGAGATGTCGATTTTGGGTCAATTTTAGGGCTTTTTATGCATGTTTTGTGGTGTCATTTGTAAGCGATCTCTATTCTATAATTAGATAATGTATAAGAGGGTCATAGTAAGTAGTTTAGCTTAAAGGAAACTCATATGGGGGTTTACATAGTAAAAATAGCCGCAACGGGCGCCTGAAATAGGGCACAGACACCAAATTGACCCTTAATATTCAGTAACAGCTTCGCATGAGGGGGTAGATAACTTTATTTGTCAGAGAGAAGTATTAAAGAAAGTTAGTTCATCACAAGAAGAACAAAGTCCGTGTTTGATAATTCGGAGATTCCGCACGGGGTGGCCGGTATTTGCGAAACGAGTCCAATACCACTTTCCAGTGTTTTTTTTTTACTTATCATCTCTAATTTGGTTCAAGATCATGTTTTTAGAAGGGATTTATATCTTTATCATTTTCATGCATGATAATCTACTAATTCTCGTGGGCTATTGTTTTTGGCTATTCTTTCAGAGCCTTGAGGTGATTTCTGTGCAGGATAGAGAGAGAGAGAGAGAGAGAGAGAGAGAGAGAGAGAGAGAGAGAGAGAGAGAGAGAGAGATTCAGGACGGCTGTCCTTAGGCAAGGAATGCCAAATAAAGAACGCAATTTATACCCTCTAGGAGCCATGTGGTAGAACACCAAGAGAGGATGAGATTTAGAAGAGGCATACTCGGGATAACTGTGCAACATCCAGCGTGGAGGTGGGGTGGACAGGCGGTGTCAAAAAATCCCTAGATTGGCTAGATATTTTTGCTGGTGATTCTCTTTCTAATTTTCAGATTTTGTATTGGCAATTATTATGTTACTTTGGATTGTCAACAATTATGGTTTATTGAAAATCTCTTCGTTTTCTCAAGTATGATGTGATTTTTCTATAAATTTTGAGAAATTTTGTGCATAGATCATGGAACAGAATATGGGTACATTTCAATTTGGTATTAGAGCCATAGGTTGGGCAATTCGTACTTAATTACAGATATTGCAGGTCTTGGATGACTAATATTATTTTTTATTTTTGTGATACAGCCAAGAGTTTCTTTCTCTTGAGAATTGTTTTGCAATTTTGTTGCACAGTCACAAGATGGCCGCACATCAAACAAATTGAGTAGTCAACCTAGGGCAAGAAGAGGATGTTTTACAGGGATTATTGCATGTTTGTGTAACTCTATAGGAAATTATTAGACTTATTCATAGGAATCACGAATTGGAGGAAAGAATAAGAGCCATGCGCGGTCAAGCTTCCATGGATTTGAATGAAGAAGACAGAGATGACCGAGAAGGTGGGAGAGATGGAAGATCTTCTAAATTTTGATGATAAATAGGGTCAACGAGAAGGGAAAGGAGCAAGAAATTCTGACAGGCAGCAAAAAGAACCTAGTGAAGTTCCTATAAGCCCACAATCAAGAGTTGTTGCACAGGCTGGTTTCAATCTTTCAGTACATCGAGCCATTAAGGAATTATAGGATACACTACATACAGGCCATGAAAACTGCTATGGGCACAAGAATTCAATTGAGACATGTAGATGATTCTACCCTCAAACAAGTTGTAAAGAAAAGGTCACTTACAACCTTTAATGGAAAGCAAAAGAGGAGTGAAGAAGCGGAAGCGTGGATTGAGCAACTTGTAGATTATTTTTGAACATGTAACTTTAGTGATGAAGCTAAGGCAAAGATGACAGTACTTCTTTTTGAAGGTTCTAAGAAAATATGGTGGAAGTCTATTATGTGCAGCAGGGACTTGCTGAATGAGGACATCATATAACCTCTAATCAAAAGGCATATGATTCAGCATTACTGTCCACTAGAATATCACATGGAGAAAATGAATGAATTTTTAAACTTGGAATAGAGGGCACTTAATGTTGCAAAATATCATGATAAGTTTTGGGACTTGCAGAAATATTCACCCTCTTTAACAAAAAGGAAAGAGCTTCTCGATTTGTGAATGGCTTGAACAAGCAAATCAAATTTCTGGTTAAGGGTAACAAGCCAACTACAGTCCAAGATGCTATGTTGCGTGCCATGACATATGAACATATGAACATATGAACATATGGGAAAGAATGAAGGAAGCTTTGGAAATAAAAGAAAGAGATCAAATTCGATTTATGATGAGAAGGAAAATTTTATGCAGAATAGGAGAATGCAGACTGGCGGAGAAGAAGAATGGAAATCAGCCTTTCACACATATTTGTCCCCAGAGATGGTAGAAAAGACACGGTGTGAAGGCCTATGTTTTCGTTATTTACAAAAGGGTCATAGAACTTATGAGTGTAGAACAAACCAGCATCACATGAGGGATTAATTACAAGAGATCAAAAAACAAGGCAAAATGTGCAGGAGAATGTACGTGGATTTTCAAGTAATAACAACGCTCATGGAGCAAGAGGAAAAGCTACTACAACTGTGGTTGAGGAGATTGAAGAATATGCAAATGTCAATGCTGTTGTTCATGCAAGTAAGGCCGAAAACCAAACTTCAATTATTAAAATTCCTGTCAAGATTGCGAATAGTGTTGAAATTTCAAGTGTTGATTGACTCAAGAAGCACCCATAGTTTTCTATCACCCCACGTGACAAAACAGTTAGGAATAATTGAATTTTATCAAAAGAACCTAATGGTAGAGCTTGCTTTGGGAAAGCAACAGACATGTAAGGATTATGTCAAGAATATGCCTTTCGTATAGGTGACCTCAAGTCAAAAGCAGATTTCCATGTGTTGCCTTTAGGATGGTATGATGCTATTTTAGGGATAGATTGGTTAGTGCCCAGAAAGGCTAGAATATTGTGTCATGAGAAGCACGTTTGCATGATTGGAGATGACGGTAAAGATTATTGCTTATAGGGTCAAAGATGTAATGTAGAATTTAGAACGATGTTTGCTATACAGCTTGTTAAAGCAGCAAGAAAAGGTTGTCATGTATATGCCGTGGAATTGCTGACATAAAGTCTTAAGGAATAGAAAAAGGGTGTTGATCATGCTATTCTTCAAGAATTGCAGAATTTGTTTCCTGATGATTTGACTGAATTGCCTCCGCATAGATTTGCAGATCATGAAATAGAGCTCATACCTGGTGCAGAACCTGTATGTAGAGCTCCTTATCATTTATCTGTGGGAGGAAAGTTCAGAGTTGAAAATGCAATTGTAAAAATTGCTTGAGAAGGGATTTATTAGGCCTAGTGTGTCGCCATGGGGTGCTCCTGTTCTCTTCATAAAGAAGAAGGATGGGACTATGTGGCGGCTGTGTGTTGATTATAGGGGGCTCAACAAGTTAACAATTAAGAATAAGTACCCATTGCCAAGAATGGGGGAGCTTTTTAATCAGCTTGCAAGGAGTTGCATATTTTCTAAAATTGATCTGCGATCTATCTATCATCAGATTCGCATCAGAGACACTGATATAGAATGCATTTTGGGCATTATGAATTTGTTGTGATGCCATTTGGATTAACAAATGCACCTGCTACTTTTTAGTGTGTGATGAATCGCATGTTTTAGGAGAACTTGGATGACTTTGTGTTGGTATTTTTGGATAACATAATGCTGTTTTCCAAAAGTAAAGAAGCTTGAGCATGAAGAACACTTATTGCAGAAAGTGTTTCACATATTGCTAGACATAAGTTGTATGAAAATAGGTCCAAATGTGAATTCTTTAAAGACAGGGTGGAGTACTTGGGACACATTATATCTAAAGAAGGTATTTCAATGGGTCCCAAGAAGATTGCAACCATTGTGGAATGGCCAACTCCCATTTCTATTAGAGAAGTTGGTGGATTTATGGGACTTGCAGGTTTTTACTAAATCTTCATTTTTGAGTTTTCTCACAAAGCAATACGGACCTTTTGAGGAAGGATAGAATATTCATATGGACTATACAATGTGAGCAGAGGTTTTAGATTTTGAAGCATGCTTTGCCTATAGCCCCTGTGCTTAAATTGCCTAAGCTTGGAAAAATCTTCTTGTTTGTAAAATGGATGCTAGTATTATAGCGCTTGGTGGGGTTTTGATGCAAGATGGTCATCCGGTTGCATTTTGAATCATGTAAGATGGGCATCCGGTTGCATTTGAATCATGTAAGATGAAATCTCATGAGAGGAATTATTTAGCATATAATTTGGAATTATTGGCTATTGTGCATACATTGCGTGTATGGAGGCATTATCTCCGTGGAGTTAAGTTTTGGTTACAAACTGATTAATCTACTTTTAGGCATTTGTTTAGCCAAGCAGAATTGAATGCAAAGCAAAAAAAGGTTTGGATAGAATTTTGGCAAGAATATGACTTTGAAATCACTTATAGACCAGAAAGAGAAAACAACGTGGCCGATGCATTGAGCAAAAAACTAGAAGTTGATTTAGTGAGTGCAATCACTGTCGTGCATAATATTTTGGGAGAACAAATAAAGAGTGAAATCCCAAGAGATTCTTTCTTCAAAATAGCTTTTGCGAGTTTGACAAAGAAATATAGGTCACAGAAGAAATAGATGCATTCGCAAAGTATGAAGTAATTGATGGAATATTATATTATGAGAAAAGGTTATGCATACTTGATGTTGTGGAGATCAAGAGCAAGTTGATGCATGATACATTACCTTCATGATATTGCCATTGTAGGACATCCAGGATTTCAGAAGACATACACTAAGGCTAGAAAGAGTTTCTTTTGGCCAGGAATGAAAGCTTATGTAAGGGATTTTGTGGCAAAATGTCTAAAGTGTCAATAGGTGAAAGCTGAGCATGCAAAGAAACCAGGCTCTATGTTACCATTAGATGTGCCAGAGATGAAGTGGAAATGTATATCAATGGATTTTATTACTGGGCTACCAAGGATTAGAGGAGGTTATGATAACATTTTTGTGGTGGTAAGATCGGCTTACAAAAGCTGCTCATTTCTTGCCTATCAAGGTAGGCATTCTTTAAAGCTGTTGTGATAATAGCTACTTCCCCTGCTCAATCTCGTTCAGACAAGAAGCCTCGTAGTAGGAAGAAAACAGCTACCCACCCGAGAAAGAGCAATGTAACATCACGATGGATCCCTAAAAAATTATTAGTAGCCCAAGGGTACTACGAGAGGAATGACCAGATTTGGGTCCCTAAACATAAGCTGAATCCCTCTACATCACCTGTAAAACCTTGCAAACCAATTGTTGCCACCCCAACGACAATTCAAGACCGCGGTAAGGGAAAGGTAACAGAGTGCTCCGCACCACTTCTTCCAGAGTTAGTTTGGATTCCCAAACGATATCGATCGTTACCACCTAGCTCAGGAAGGGGGGAGCCACATGAAGCTTCTAGCTCCTCATGCCAGGCACACGTTGATACAGAAGTTTCTTCATGCTCTACACCTACTCTTGTCAACACTCAACAAAAGACCAATGAGTCTATGTCTCCCTTTGTAAAAGTATCGTCGGAAACCATTTCCTCCATTCGTCAATGGGAGCGTACACTACCATCTCTGCAATTGGATGTGACCACAAGGGTCATAAAAAGCTATCTGCCCACATCACAACCTATGACCCGCTGGACAAATTGGTTCCAAGAGGTTGCAACATCATTGCAGAAAATATGATCTACCCAATGAAAGGGGGAGCATGTACTCACGCTCGACATTCTAATGCTTCCTCCTTAACCTTCTCCCCTGACCATGTAATTGCTAAATTCAAGGGGATGTATATATATAGCTTCATACATAAAAAAGAAAAGAAAAGAAAAACAAAAAATAGTAAAAAGAGCAAGAGCACAAAAATAGGAGAAATATCCGTATACAATCAGAAACTAGATTGACCTGTCATAAACCTACTGATGCTATATCTGTGTTGCAGATATGGCAAATGCAAGAGCATCGCACACTTCATCCACCTTTGGTGAGAGGTATCATCTGTACCTTTCTCAGATATTTCACATGTGCTATCCTGTAATTGAAACTGAATGGGATCATATAGATGTACTAGAGCCAGAGAGGAAAATGTTGAGGAATTAGAATGGCTAATTCGCCTATTGACCATGACTGACCCCTACTCCGTAGAGGACATATCCCCGATAGCCCAATGCTTTCCTTTTCCACAAGATGACTATCCTCGCATGGTTACATTCTTGATGAGTTTATGTGGATGGGAAAATGAAAAGGAAATATCTGACAATGATGAATGGACGGATGAAACCCATGGCACTACTGAGGTTGACTTTATTTATTTGGATGATGCGGATAGAGGCTTAGCCTTAGCCAGGACTCTACAACATCCTCTTACCGTATCCTCAGTGGTAGTGTGGTGACTGGTAGGTAGGTTAGTGTTTTCAAGTTTGTTCTAGTTTGGATTCCTTAAAACGAGTCTTTAATTTTTCACACTGATGTGCCTCTCGAGGTATAGCGCTTGTTAGTTGGTTGTACAGGTGGAAAAGTTTGAGGTGGGTTCGCTTTCAAGTCGTGCGATAGCCACAATGCTCATACATAAATATCTCATCAAATTGCAGGCATTTTTCTCATCGAATCAAGGAGATCTCCAAAATATAGGTGTAATTCTTCCATACCCACTCTCTTTCGTTTTTACTGTTCAATTAATTGCATGAACTATAATGCATGACCACATGGAAATTGTCAATGTACTACTTAGTTTTTGAAGTTGCTTGACGTGTTAGTGTAAATCATTAATGAGCTTAACTTTATTGGATATATTCCTAGGCAGCATGACGTCTTTAGTTAACCTTGGAACACGATTGTCTTAGGTCTAGGGTCAAACCATCTTAATGTTTGACACCTGGCCATGTGTGTGTTGACCTCTAGGACATAGCTTTTACCCCTTTGTCGAAAGGATGCAAGACAAATTATAGTTCAGGAGCGAAGATCAAAAGAAACATATATTTTTTTTAAAAAGCCTACAATAAATGGCAATACAAGTCTATGATGTGCTTTAATGTTGGCCTATTGCCTTATTGATACTTGGTAGGCGAGGAGTATTCTACTCCAGATCGATGCCTTGGTTGGTAGGGGGTAGCCTTGCCTAAGGTGAACTAATAGATTCCTGGATAATGCCTTGTGTTAAACATGGTACCAGGATCGATGTTAGTTTTGCCTTAGGAAGGTTGCCATTATGTGTAAAAATTGTCACGTGCATAAAAAATAAAGGCAAAAGGCTCCTGTAACTCTGATGTTTCTTGTGTCCCTAGGCTCGCGGTATTAACTTGTTCTTAGACTAGACACAGTGTGGCATCTGTTTATTTATTAAGCTTGGTTATTTTCCTTGACTTAGGCCAGTTATTATAAACCTTGATTAACCTTTGACACCTTGCTAACTCTTGATTTACTTTCAATAATTTTAAACTCCTATTAATTTGCTACACTAGCTCATTCATGTGACCCCTTAAACTAAGTCTCATAGCAACATCCATTGTGGTCTAACATGCTTGAATTTATACACTTTATATCTTTTGAATTCCAGCATACTTTCACTCTACTTCCCTGTTTTGTAGACGGTCTACCACAACAACCCTATCGAGCTTACCATACCATAGCTTCCGAGGACGGAATCTACATCAGGAAGGGGGGCATGTTAACCTATGACGGACATTGAGACGTACTATGTTTTACGTCATTAATTTAAATATTCTGAGTCATGGGCCGGGCTTGTCGGCACCATATGTTAAGGATAAAGGGATTGGGTGATCGCCGATGAGAGGCGCACCTTGAATATCAGCAGGGTAGGGGTTAGGATCGGCCAGCCATGTATGGGCCCCCATGTGTGAATGGCCAAGTCACCTATAAGAGTCAAATGTAACCCTAAAACCCTCATTCTCATGTGTTGAATACAAGAGTGCTCTTGCCTTATCTCCTTGGTTTCCTTCTCCTGCGTGTGTGAGAGAGAGAGAGAGAGAGAGTGAGTGAGAGAGCGATCGAGCACTGTGTAGCAGCACGGCAACGGCGAGGCGGTAGAGCGGCGAGATGGCGGCTCCTCCTTCACTGCTGCAACGCGGGAATCCTTCACGGCGGCGGTTAGAGCGGTGAGTGACATACCCTTGCATTCTGTTTGAGCTTGCTTTCCTGGTTGTATGCTTGCAGCCATTCGTAGCTCGCATACGGTGTTCGGCAAGTCCCCAGCTACGACCTGTGCGGCAAAAGCGCACAACGTCCCATTTTTTAAATAGTATTGTGAGATTATTAGGGCTAGGGGCATGCAATCCTTTTCTTGGATCATGGCGCGAACGTTTGGCATTCATAGGCTTATAAATTTGATGTCTCTCCAAAAGGCCAAAATAGACATGTCTAAAGAACCTTGCAGGCTGTCTTGTTCATTGCAAAATGTCCTCCTATTGAAATAGCAAGTGATATGGGGTAAATGTTGGGAGTAAGTGGGAGTGGTGTGTGACCCTCAAACATTTGTAATGGTTTCATAAGTTATAGACTATGGTTCAAAGGGTTAAAAGGAGCCCAAAGAATGAGGAAAAGGTGGAATGGCCAATCCATATGGAGGCCAAAAGTAGGTGCCTAGAAGAAGTGGAAAAGGATGCTTCATGGGTACTCAGTTCAAGGAAGATGGTGCTCAAATCGAGAAAAGGTTAAGAGATGCTTAAGCGAGCTTATGGGCCATTATTAAAGGCTAATGGAGATATACTCAAGTTTATAAAAAGACACTCTATCTAATGGATTAAACATATGAGCTTTTGAGCTAAACCTCTTGCCTTGTCATTATGCTTCACTTTTGTCATTAGCATTATTAGTGTTAATCTCTTTCTTGCTTTCTAGCATGCTAAGATTTAATGAGTTTAATTCATTTCTACACATCCTAATCAACTCTAGATGTAAATATCAAGTCTCTCTCGATGCGAGAATGGTCTTACTTAAGGGGAAAACAATTCTCCGAGTGAATTTTTTCGACCAAAGGGAAAAGCTGAGCGAAACCCGCCAAACAACCTCCAAAAAAGAAGGAAATAGTTACACTTTCTAATCATGCACATGCAAGCATAACTGAAACGTACCCATATTCTATTCCATGATCTATGCACAAAATTTCTCAACATTTATAGAAAAATCACATCATACTTCAGAAAATGAAGAGATTTTCAATAAACCATAATCGTTGACAATCCAAAGTAACATAATAATCGCCAGTACAAAATCTCAAAATCAGAGAGAGAATCACCAACAAAAAGATCTAGCCAATCTAGGGCTTTTCTTCGACGCTCGTCCACCCAACCTCCACGCTGGACGTCTCTCGGCTATCCTAGGTATGCCTCTTCTAAATCTCGTTCTCTCTGGGCTCTACCATATGGCTCCCAGAGGGCATAAATGGCGTTATCTATTTGACGTTCCCTGTCTAAGGACGACTGACCCGAATCTCAAAATCTCTCTCTCTATCTTGCACTTAAATCACCTCAAGGCTTTGGAAGAATTGCCAAAAACAATAGTAGATTATCATGCACGAAAACGATATAGATATAAATCCCTTCTAAAAACATGATCTTGTACCAAATTATAGATGATGTGTAAAAAAAACACAGTGGAAAGTGGTGTTGGATTCGTTTTGCGAATACCGACCACCCCGTGCAGAATCTCCAAATTATCTGAACATGGACTTTGTTCTTCTTTGATGAACTAACTTTACTTAATACTTCTCTTTGATAAATAAAGTTATCTACCCCCTCATGCGAAGCTGTTACTGAAATTAAGGGTCAATTTGGTGTCCATGCCCTGTTTTGGGTGCCCGACGGCTATATCTACTATGTAAACCCCCATATTAGTTTCCTTTAAGCTAAACTACTTACAAGCGATGACCCTCTTATAAATTATCTAACATGGTTAAGTATAGAATAGAAATCGCTTACAAATGACACCATAAAACATACATAAAAAGCCCCACAATTGACCAAAAATTGACATCTCTAAAATTATTAAATTTGTGACCAAACTTAATCTTTTATGCCCTCTAAGTATTTTCCCACTTTTCAACATTAAATGTAGATGCTAAAAATTGCCGAGTCAAATGGGCCCAAAAATACGTACATATGAGTACATTACATTCTCCCCGGGCTAAAAAAAGAGGACTATCCTCAGCACATGAACTGAGGATAGTGACTCCACATGATCCTCGGACAATGAAGTGGCATCTTTAGTTGGATAAGTCTTCCATTTTATTAGGAGATCAACTATGTCCCGATGTCTAAGCTTCCTAACCCTGCGATCCAAAATTGTCTCTGGTTCTATCTCAAAATTTCCCACTTCTTCCACCGTTGTACTGTCACCAAGTATGTGATTTGGATCAGCCACGTACTTCTTCAGTAAGCTAATGTGAAATACATTATGTGCTTTAACTCCTTCTGAAAGTTGTAGGCAATAAGCTTGTGTTCTAATCTTCTTAAGTATCTTGAAAGGTCGGTCCTGCATATCTAGGTGCCAACTTCTTAAACTTTCCAAGTCTTAAAGAACTCTTCTTTGGTTTCACGTTTGAGAATACCAGTTCACCCTCATTGTATTTTCTTGGCTTTGTTTTCTTGTCTGCATAACTCTTTTGACGACTTTGAGCAACTCTTATGCATTCCCTTATGTCTCTTGTCTGCATCTCCATTTCATCAAGCATATGTTTACTTATCTCAACCTTCCCAATAGGATCATACTATAATACAGGTGACATGCAATCTTGCCCATATAATTCTTTGAATGGAGACATTCTAATAGTAGACTGTGGATTACTATTGTATGCATATTCCACCATATGTAAGTATTCATCCCACTTTCTAGGTTTATCCATGCAATACATTCTTAACATGTCCGCCAAGATTTGATTCACTCTTTCTATTTGCCCTCGTCACTTTGAGGATGATATGCTCTACTCATATCAAGCCTCTACAAAAGAGAACATAACATATCCCAGCATGACCTCCCTTAAGTGTGCACCATGCCCCTATTATATAGGAGGGCCCTCAAGTGACTCTTGACTCTCCATTTTCCCATGTGTGACCCTTGAATGCCTGACCCTAACCTCAACCCTTAAGGTTAGTCCTAACCCATGCTCCACTAGAGCTTGTTCCCATGCTCCCATGCTCACAAGCCTAATGTGGGTTAGCCTCCTAGTATATGCACATATGAAAAGAAAGAAATCTGAGCTGAACATTCTCAATCGACTCCCAAGTCGAATTCTCTATTTTCCTATCTTTCCACCTAATTTTAACCTCAGGGATTAGTTAACTATGAAGTTTGCTTTCCCTAAATTCAAGTACCTTTTCAAGTTCATGTGGAACATAGGATAAATCTTCGGCTTCAACGAGTTCTTGAGGAATAAGTGTGTTATTCTCACCTCCCAGTTTCTCTTTCAATCTACTGACATGAAAGACTGGATGAACTCTAACATGTGGAGGCAGTTTTAGTTCATATGCAACCATACCAATCCGACGTATAACTCGAAATGGACCACAATATCTAGGAGATAATTTTGAGAATTTTCCTATTGACAAAGTCTGAGAGTCTTTATTAGGAACTTTTAAATAAACCAACGCTTCTAGTTCAAAAGACTGAGGTGAGCGTCCTCTATCAGTATAAAACCATGTCCTATCCTGAGCACTCCTACTAGAATCCCGAGCTTTGGTCAGCATTTCCTGCATACTATGCAAGAAATCCCTCGATGCATCAAGCTCAATGTCCTTAAGAATTACATCAATAGATACCCTAGGTTGATACCCATACATAAGTATGAACGGACTAAAACCAGTAGCCGTATGTTTAGAACTGTTAAAGGTAAATTCTATCATTAGGGAAGATACTTTTCCCAATTTGATGATTTTCCAGAGACATGCACGAAGCATATCCTCTACAATTTGATTCACACGCTCTCTTTGCCCATCAGACTATGGATGATCAGAGGAACTCATACTCAAAGTAGTTTCCTCGTTGATAAACTTGTTGAACTCTAAAGAAAGAGATTTCAACAAGTGAATATGCCGACGAGATTACACTCATCAAAACATGCAGGCTATAGATAAAAGAAGTTTATCTAGAGAATGCCTACACTACAACTTCAAGTGAATTCAGAAAGTGAGATTGTCTTTAAATGTTGAGGTCAATATGCCAAGTGATGTTAGCAAAGCAATAATCTTGAGCCCAAATTATCCGATAAGATAATATATGTGAGGGCTCACTAGCGTCCCATACCACCATGATACCACCCATACATAACTTACCAATTTAGAACTCTTTAGTATGCCGTCTAGGAAAAATGAATAAAATCCTTCGTATAGAAGAAATGAGATAGCCTTATCCTAGACTTTCACATACTAAAACATGTCTCTATATACCTGAGACCACATCAAGGAATAACTCTTTTCGAGTACATCATTAGAAAACAATTTGAATTATTGGCGCCTTTCTAATGATAACTACCCAATAAACATAATAAAGCTAGGGTAGAAAAATAACTCACCTAGATATATAAGCAACTAGGTATCCAAGTTGGAATCTGTACAAGAGTACAAGGAACATAGTCCAAAATTATGTGTAAAAACAAAGGCAAACACTACCTTCAAAGTACATGATATTATCCAAAAGATCAAAAGATCCTTATAAAACCATGGATAGAAGTATAGAAGCACCTTGAATCCATGAAAACCATAGTTGATCATGCCATCTAATGGTCATTAATCATGCCCATGCCAAAAGAAGGATTAAAATTGGTGGGAGACTCATCAATCCGGAGTATATGAACGTGGTGTCGTTCAAGCAAAACTCCAAAGTAAGCAAGTGAAACACATGTGTGTAGCACTTATTAAAAAACCCTCGACGACACAAGTGATCTAGGCAGAATCTAATGAGTCCATATAAAACTTAGAAAACATCCAATAAAATCTACCAAAACAACTAGATCAACTAACCCATGAACTCCAAATAACCCTCGAAAATAAGAATTCTCGAGAAAAATAAATTACCATGATTTTTTTCTTAATTTTATAGGGACTCAAAATACGCAAATTTTAAATCCCACTAAACCTATCTTATGGCATTCCAACCTATATTTTTTTAAAAAAAATTTAGCAATTAGATTTGCCAAAATACCATTGATATTTTATAAATATTAATTTCTAAGATTTCTAAAATATTTCTAAATTCTCATGAGAATCCCATCGTTCATGAAATTTTTAATTTCACCCGACAATTCTCAAATCTAATAAAAATTTATAATTTTAATGTATTTTCTAATTTTTTGGTCAAAAAATAGATTTTTAAAAGAATTTAAATGGTCACAAGTGCCCGAATGGACAAACCACGTGCCAATCACCAACCCCACATTTTGTAAAAATTTAAAATAACCTTTGTCTAATTTTTTACTAATTTTTAGAAATTTTTTAAAATCTTTAATTTACCCCGAACGCATTAGAATACGAATGGTCAAAAAATTAAAAAACTCAATGGTCTTCTTGGAATACGGAAAGCCAATAGTTTCGAAAAAATGAAAAGGCAAAAAACAATTAGAATGTGAAAGGTCAAAGTTTTCGGAATCCGAAAGGTCAAAAGATTTCCTGGAATTCAAAAAGTCAATAGGTTTCGGGAAAGCGAAAAGCCAAAAGGCTCCATGAAAAAATTTTCTCAAATCTCTTATTTGTCTTTTTTTCCCAAGATTTTTTGTTTTAATTAAAAAATACTCTTTTTTTAAGAAAAAAATCAAAAGTTTTAAATAAAAGCTTTTTTAAGCTTTAGCTTTAAAGCTTACCAAAAAAAAAATATGAGAGGGTGGCGATTTTTGCCCAGCAGGCTGCAACGCCGCCCCCCCTCCCCTCCTCCCCCCCCCCCACCACACACGCGTTTTCGCTTCATATAAGAGAGGAGTCCTCTCCCCTCTCTCCTCTCCTTCTTCTCCATTCCTTCTCTCTTTCTCCACTCCCTCCTTCTCTCTGTTATAACAGAGAGGAGGATTAAGCTTTAATTAAATTTTTTTAATAATAATTAATAATTAATTATAATTAATATTAATAAAAATGTGCCTAATAAGAGGTGTTCACACATGCGGGAGAAAAATAGAAGAAAGTTTCAGTTTTGAGAGGAGAAAAGAATCCCACGCATACATGAGAACATTCAATGCATCAATTGGCTACCCCATATTGCATTTCAGAAAAAAATTGGCAGAAAATCGATAGCATCTCCACGAAAAACTCACCAAAATGCATTAAAAATATATTTTTTTTCATAAAAATGCTTTCAAATTTTCTTAAAAATTAGAAAAAATTCCTAAAAATTATAAAAATTTAGGGAATTCACTCTACCACAAATATACGCAATAAAATGTGTAGTATTTTGGTTTAAAAAATCCATAAATGCTTATTTTAAACCAAAAAAATTTAGAAAAATAGCATTGAACTCACGAAATTCCCCCGCAACGTGGATTCGTCCGTTGAATAGAAGAAACACGCACTCCAACTGCCACATCGATGATCCACATGTATAATCACCAAAATGAACCAACAAAATAATATTTTTATTTAATAAATATTAAATTTTTTAAAAAATATTAAAATTTAAAATAAAAAAGAAAAAACAACAACAATTAACTAGAGATTTCTCTGATACCACTTTTAAAACCCTAAGATCTCTGTAGATAATTGTCATGCATAAACCAGGCATAAACTCATCCACCCATCACCCCCGAGTCCAAGGGATACACACATGAATTACAATGAAGTACCTTATACCTTTACCTTGATGTCCCATACCACCAAGAGGTATGACTCCAATCCAGCAACATGTAGCTCTAGTGTGAAATGGTAGGTGAGAAGATACAATCCTCCATACAAGAGAACATAACATATCCCAGTCTGACCTCCCTTAAAAAGTGTGCCCCATGCCCCTATTATATAGGAGGACCCTCAAGTGACTCTTGACTCTCCATTTCCCATGTGTGACCCTTGGATGCCTGACCCTAACCTCAACCCTTAAGTTTAATCCTAACCCATGCTCTACTAGAGCTTATTCCCATGCTCCCATGCTCACAAGCCTAATGTGGGTTAGCCTGCTAGTATATGCACATATAATGTGCATATAACAGGGGTCCACATATACACACTTGGAAATTTTCACCAACCATCAAAGCACATTTAGTTACAATATGCATCACGCTTAGTTTTCAATGTGTCGTGGCTTTGAGAGCCCCCTCGAAATTGGGCCTTTATCCCACACATTGTAATCAAATGAGCTTCGATGGTGACCAAACTTTGTAAGACTAAGAATGGGGTTCACATATACACACTTACAAATTTTTTTCACCACCATCAGAACACATTTGGTTGGAATATGTGGACCAGAGGTAAGGTTTTCAATGTGGTGGCATTAGACAGTCCCCTTGAAATTGGGCCTTTTTTCTATAGATTACAACCAAATGAGATTCAACGGTGATGAAACTTTGCAAGAGTAAGAGTGGAATCCACATATACACAAATGTCAAAGATACCAGAGCATTGGAGTCTCACAACCATGCCGAGTTTTGTCTATTACTTTTAATTTATTTATGGCCCTGATGAATATACAAAACTCTTGTATTGTCATCATAGATATAAATAAATTGAAAAGTAGACGTGGCTCGGCATGGTGGTAAGACTCTAATTCCCTGCTACCTTTGACATTTTATTCACTTTGGTTGAGAAAAAAAAATGAGGAGATTTCTCAAGGTATGTTGGTTTGAGGGGTTGACTGCTAAGAACAATGGGTTGTCCAAAAAAATGGAACAACCACTTGTCCATATACTATTCAAGGAAATCTGGGTAGTCATACCATACACCATAGACCAAGCTTTCATCCACCATGGTCTCCCCATCTAAAGATTTACTTGTTTGATAGCTATCAATGCACCACTTGGATGAACACCCAAAAATGGTTCAATACAGTATTTATGATGACTTCTTCTATAAGAGCATGTGACAACAAGCTATAAGGGATTCTCTATTAATGTACTTCATGCATGTATTATGAGATTAAGCATTGCATAAGAAATAGGCCACTTATGAGCCTTGGGCGTTTGATTGATCATAATTTAAGTATATAAAATCATTTTATCTCATAATGCAACATACACTCTCGTTGTGCTCTTGTTAATCCTCTCTCTAATCTTCTTCTCCAATGCATGCCAATGAATGTTTGTGAGTGGTGTGAGGTGAAAGAAGGGATGTAATCCAATGCAACGACTCGCAACAGCAGGTGTGACGGGTGGGTGACAGAAACGGCTATCCAAGGAGAGGTGTGGAGCTATTGAAGTGGTATGCTTTCTACTGGCAATGCGAGCATGATCCACAAAAGAATAAGATGCATGATAAGAACATGCAAATGTCCTACTAGGTAAATAAAACATGCTCCTTTACATTACATATACTAGCAATGGGATCATGATCCAAAAAATAATAAGATGCATGATAAGAACCTGCACGTGCACTGCTAAGTAAAGGAAACATGCTCCTCTGCATTACATATACTGGCAATGAGATAATCTGCCTTTACCTCTACCTGTACATGAGTAGAAGGATTACTTATGTAAATTTTCTTATTAGCCTTTCTGAGGAAGATAGCTTGGAACTAATTGACTAGGGATATGATAGAGTCAAGATCTTTAGGCACTATTGCGATAGATTGCACCAATAACCTTACAGTGGATTAGTTTGTTGTTGATATGATTGACTTAGAGCTAAGGAGATGGGACTATGTTATTCTTCCCTTCCACTCTATGCTCATCATTGTGAACTCTTGGCATATATTCACTTTTATCCTCTTCTAGTGGAATTCAAAAAGTGTCAATGTTCTATATTGCTAAATTACATAGGTCATTCTTGTGAAGGAATAAGAGAGGAAAAAGCGCTGTCTCTTCTATCTTGGCATAAGGTATGTAAACCAAGTAATTATGGAGGATTGGGAGTTTTAGATTTACAATCTCACTCTAGAGTTAGGCTAGCTAAACATACATGTTCAGTCTATGGTTATGGAAGTTTTAGATATAAAGATTCACTCTAGAGTTAGGCTAGCTAAACATGTATGTTCACTTATGGTTATGTTAGAGTAGAGAGACCAAGGTAACAACACACACATATGTATCAAGAAAGAAGAGATAGAGAGAAGAACAATACTCAAAGTAGATTGATGAGAAATTAGTGAAGTATAAGTGAAGTGACATGATAAGGTCACTCACTCATAAGAGTAAATACAAATGCTCGACTGTCAATAGCATAAGTGCGGAGGTGTCTCTAAAATTTGAATTTGAGATGGTAACAGGCAATACCTTAGAGTTACATATCCCTTTTACATACACAAATTCATTCATCTTCATGCAAAAAGGACAATTAGAAACAATGTGATATTTAACCTTGTAAATCACAAGAATTCATGAGATAAACATTAACAAAAATATTGACGAGTATGGATAAAAGCTCTTCGAATAGAGAGTGTTGAGAGACATATTTTTCTTTTTTCCCTTAAAAGTAAGCCCAAAAAGAGCTATAGTGTAATATGAAAGAGAGAAAGGTCAAAAGCATAAAAGAACTATCACATTATAGTAGAATATACACAATATGGGGCCCTTCACCGTTTTGTACATGGGATGTGGTTTATGCTCTTTGGGATATGGGGAGTTAATGTTTGTGCAATCATCGACTAGAACTCACCAATATTATATGACTTTTACCTTACCATAACCTTGTCCCTACTCTCATGAACCACCCTTTTTTGTATACATAGGTAAATGAAGGATGCACTAGCATTCATTATAGACCAAGGACCACATAAATGATACCTTGTAAACCTTGGGAGGCTTTTTATATTCACTTGCAAAATAATGACCATCCCTTTCCATTAGGAATCAAACACTCGTTTTTAAAGGCCTTGATATGTTAGGAAACTTTGGAAAATTTTCAAATCTTGCCTTGCAAAGATTTTTTGGATTGTTTTTTAATTTTGATACAATAGAAGTAAGTTCTCTCCACAAAATTGAGAAATATTTGAACCAAATTTTATTAGTACATCTACATGGGAAATATTTCGATTGAATCTTATAAATTTAATTAATACATCTACATGGGAAATATTTCAATTGGATCTTCTAAATTTAATGTAATTTTTTAGGGAAGTTATCAACAAAGACCAGTTCTCCACATCAATGTAGGAAAGATTTGGATTGAATCTTTTCTAAATCTAATGAAATAGGAAAGGTACATTGCCATTAAAAAATCAATTCTCAAAAATAAGAATATGAAATGGCAATAGGAAATATCTTAGAGCTACATATCCCTTTCAAATATATAAAATTATTCGTCTTCATAAAAAAACGACTATTAAAAGTAATGCGATCTATAACCTAGTAAATTATAAGAATTCATATATCTTTATGAAATAAACATAGACAAAATTATTTTTGGGTTATGGGTAAAAGCTCTTGGAATAGAGAGTGTTAAGATACTTTTTTCCCGAAAAGTAAGCCCAAAAAGAGGTATTGTCCAAGATTACATAGAGAAATGCTAAAGCATAAAAGAACTATCACATTATAGTAGAACATACACAACCTCATATGTAAGTCATAAGACAAGAGTTAACATCCACAAAAACCCTTAAGTAGCATGCACCTTTTTGATGCAAAATATCAGACCATATCAAGGGTTTTAGTAAAAACCCATTGATGTATAGTGGGTAGCTTAATCTACATAACCATTACTAAGCCAGACTTGAGCTATATGGTTGGAGTTGTGAATCAGTTTATGCAGTCTTTGTTCACTCTAGACTTAAAACCAACTTTCATGAAACATCATGCTTGAAACAGAAGAATTATTTCTAAATTTTGCGTGAATTTGTGCCAAATCAGCAAGCTTCAAAATATTTCTTTGAAATGTAAAAGAATTCAGGATGCTATTTAATATGTGCCAGATGAGGATGGTAGATCTCTCACTAAGCCAAAAGAAATGGTTAAAAAAATGGGTATGCTTTTTAGGTGAAACCCTGATCCTAAAAGAGGATAAATCTACTAAAAGGTTCATTTGGAGAGGACTAGTTATTCAAATCTTCTGCCAAATATTATCTCCAATGAGCAAAACCTTGATGGAGAGAGACATCAAAAAAGATGAGTGTGTTGGAATTGTTGGGACATGACAAAACTCATGAATGGGATGGTACTTGAAAATTAAGTTGGGAGCTCACTAACGCAGATAAAAGCCTCATACTTGCAATATGAAAGAAGAGAAAAAGTGAGTAACCAAATGACAATATAATAACAATGCAAGAGGTTAGATTCAACACATGCACATTTGCATTAGATTGGATGCCTTTAAATAGGATACAAAACATCATCATTAGCATCTTGCTTTTCTTCATCCATCTCCTAGCTAGCGGATTTGACACATTCAACAATGGAAGAGGCAAGCATCAACTCACCTAAGATGCAACGAGTTCGCATAGAGAAATGTAGCATGCATCGTAAAAACATTGTGTTCACAACCCGCGGAGGAGTTCTAGAAAGTGATAGTCACAGGCCAGAGTATTTTATAGGGCAATAAACCGTGAACTAGAGAAAAGCCCCACGTGTGCAAGAAATACAATTCAATGGAGATGTTGTCGAGGAACATTTCAAAAAGACCTTGTGGGTTATTCCTAGAACTGAGCCACATAGCATGGTCGTGTGTTTTGGATTATTTCTTGAGACCAAGTTGCGTTGTGGAAAACGTAATCAATCCTACTACTGGCAAATCTATGCAAGAGGGCATCCTTGTGCCTAGTTTCTAGGGTTGTCATCATTACCCTGGTGGTACTATATGGAGGGTTTTATATGGTTCTACAACACTGTCAATACCCACTCATGGGACGTTGATACTTCCCATGTGCTTGGGCCACCAGGCCCCACTCATAGTGTGTGGCGTGCTTCCTTGGGAACATGTCTGAGTGTGGTGAAATTAAAGATCTTTACGCAAACGGGTTTGTTTTGGAGTCGGGAGCCTTGTCCTCCAAGAGCTATAGAAGTCACCCCACCACAATAAGGATAGTTAGTAGTGTGCACCCTAAATATAGAGATGGTAGGGTTGTTCGATGGAGAGAGAAGTTGACAAAAGACTTCCATAAAATAGAACAGGGAAAAACTCTCAACGTTGAAGTGGTGTGCGAAGTAATCATCTTGTGTAATGAATCACGCGTATTTTATGTCAACACCAAAGGATCACATGCTAAGGGTGTGAACTATTCACATGATTTCAAAGCTACCTCATTGCACTTGTGAGGACTTTCAGAAGCGAGAGAGAAAACATCTTACTTATGTGCCATGTAAACACATTTACTTTGTGTTCTTGCAAGTGCTCATCTTGGATGCACATACTCATTGCTTCATGCACCAAGCAGCTCTATCAAAGGTCGAGCTGTTCCAAGCACTCTCGAACCACAGGTCTCACATTGATCCATGATAACGATAAGGTACATGATGGATAGGAGCTTCAAACTACTTATGTAGACATGATTATGAAGAGAAATGAATCTTATTTTGTGGTGCTAGATGGAATTAATTTTTTTGGTGTGTGCGATGTTTCTTTAGTGTGGTCCTTTTGAACTCTCACAAACTACTTATGCACACAAGATTATGAAGAGAAATGAATCTTGTTTTGTGGTGTTGGATAGAAATAATTTTTTTGGTGTGAGCATTGTTTCTTTGGAATGTTCCTTTACAGCTCTCAAGAACTACTTATGTTCATAGGATTATGAAGAGACATGAGACTTGTTTTGTGGTGTTAGATGCAGATAAAATTTTTGGTGTGTGTGGTGTTTCTTTAGTGAGCTACTTTAAAGCTCTCGAGTATGCCCCAAAGAGTAGAAAATCCAAATTAATTGCAACTCTTACCACACAAAAAAGCAACCTACGGCCAATATTAACAACAAATTTCATCTGTAGATTATGTACAAATTTCTTTATGCTTTTAGCTTCATGTTCTGCCTTATGCTTATGTGCTTGAATTCGTAGAGTGACTATTACTTATCCTTGGTCTATCTACTTAGAATTAAGAAGTAGGATATTCCTAATATCTGATATGAACATTATGAATTCACTAAAGATTTACATAGTAATGTCATTCAAATTAATAAATGCCCCATTTACCTTCCATCGATTAGTCAAGAAATCCTATGAACATTATGAATTTACAGTACCACCATTCAAATTTAAAAATGCCCCTAGTACCTTAAATTAATATTTGCAAAAAGCTTCTAAAATAGACTTACAACCTATTATACCATACTTGGACAACATCTCCAAGCCATACTACCTCTGTAAACAATAAAATACCATGAGGTGATCTCACCATCTCTATGCCTAAGAAATATTATAGCTTACCCAAATCCTTCATCTCAAACTTCTACTTCAAAAGCCTCCTGACATCATGTGTGTTAGCATCACTACTGACACTAGTGATAATTGAGTCATCCACATAAATGACTAATAGCATGATCCCTCTATCTATTTCACATAAAATGAAAAATCTGGATTAGTTATCTAAAATCCAAAGATGACAAGATACTCTCCGATCTTGTTTGACTATGCTCTGGGTACCTGCTTTAAGCCATACAAGGCTTTGCGTAACCTGCACACAAAATATGGGTGTGCATCACTCTCATAACCTGGTGGCTGCATCATGTATACTTCTTGCAAATCACCATGCAAGAAAACATTCTTTACACCCATATGATGTAAAGATAGACCCTTTACTGCACCCAAAGCAATGACAGCTCTCATTGTTACCATTCTCATAACCGGACTGAATGTCTCCTTATAGTCAATGCCATAGGTCTGTGCATAATCCTTTGGTAATCAATCTTGCCTTATATCTACTCACTGATCTATCTAAGTTATACTTAACCTTATACACCTACCTACATCCAATTTCCTTCTTTTCCTTAGGCAAAGGTACTAACTCCCATGTTGCATTTGCATCTAATGTTGCCATCTCCTCATTCATGATATCTTCTCATTTTTTATTTCTAAGTATCTCCTCAAAATAACTAGGCTCAAACTCCTATATTACTTGAACCATGTAAGCATAATGATGAGTTGTATATCTATCAAATCTTGACCTGTCAATAGGGTGGCCTCTTCCAGTAATGTGAGAAGACCTAGGGAGAAGGTGGAAGAGCTTGTGCTACATAACACAAGAGATGAGAATGGAGTTTGGGCTCCAAATATAAGTAACTTGTTGATAGATCAAGCACAAAAGTTTGATCTACCTTTTCCTTCCCGTTGCGTGATACATGTGCACGTACATCTTTCCTTAACTTGCTCGACCATGGACTAACATTAGATCCACTACTAGAAAAATCTCTAGATCCTCTAAGCAACTATGATTACTACCTTGCATGTGGGATAGCATCATCACTTCTTACATCTATATCTTTTGTTGTCTTCATTGGTGTATACCAACTACTCATTTCATCAAAGACAACATCTCTTCTTACTCGCATCTCACGAGTGATAGGATTATAATATCTACAATCTTTTTACTCCAAGACATAACCAATGAAGATTAATTTCTCTACTTTTGGATCCAACTTTGTTCTCACTTCATCGTGAACATATACATTTATAATACACCCAAATACTTTCAAGTGAGACACATCTAGTTTTATGCCTATAAACTTCTATTCAAGCGTCATACCATAAACAGTTGCAGTGAGGATCCCAGTTATAATTTTTTCCCTAAAAATAATCTGACATATTCTTTTCAAATATCAAGACACGTACCACTTTTACAATGTGCCTATTTTCCTTTCTGTAACAACATTATGTTGCGGAGTGTACTTGCATATGAACTCTCTTAATTCTCTGCTATCTCAAGAAATCATTGAACTCATTAGAGAAATACTCTCCTCCACCATCTGATCTCAAACATTTTATCCACATGTCTTTTTCCTTCTCAATCAAGGCTTTAAATCTCTAAAGGTGAGCAAACACCTCACTTTTCTCCTACATGAAATAAACCCTTACTTGCCTAGTGTGATCATTAATGAATGGAATATAATGCATGCAACCTGTAATTATCGTAATCTTAGTCATTTCCTATACATCCAAATATATAACATCTAATGGCCTTGCACTAATGTGATTTTCATGTAGGAATGCATGTTTAGCATGCTCACCAAGCTTGCATACTTCACATACTTTATGTATACCATTAATCTTAAACTTTGACAAACCTACAATAATATGTAGACTTCAACCATTGTATATTCACATGACCAATGCACTTGTACCATATGTCAATATCTACAATGACACTTGTCTCATGTGCAAACATGGCTGCCTTCACCTTAGGCATGTTAAATCCAAAGTAAATATCCTGCCATTTTTGTTACCCTTTGTAACTAAGCAACACTGAATTTTTAAAGTCTTCTACAAAACACCCTTGAAGATTAAACCTCACTTGTAGACCCTGCTCAACTATTTGTCCAACAGAAACTAATTTCTTTGTAATGTTTGAAACATAAAGTACATCTGACAAGTACTTCATTTTTAATCCTGCATAGATAATAACTTTACCAACATGCGCAATGGAATACATAGTATCATCACCTGTTTCTACATAACCTTGCTTTTTCATTTTCTCTATATCTCTAAACCACCCACCATGACTGTTCATATGGTTAGAAGCGCCAGAATACACACCACACATGTCCTATTGTGAAACTAAGCATGTGCTAAATCAAACAATTGCTCACTTCTGTCATCACCATGTTTACTTGATGATACATAGTTACCTTCTACAACTTTTCACTTTTGACATCATTCTGCTTTTTATAATAGTCCTTTGTCATGTGCCCTGGTTTGCCACAGTAATAGCACTCTATGCTATTTTAATTTCTTTGCCAACCACCTCAGCTCTTTTGGCTCCCCCTTCCTCTAGAGACTTCTTCCATTTGTTTATACATTTTATTCCTGTCGTTGTTGTACCCATGATTTCTTCTTTCAAAATGACCTCCACCTTAACCTCTAGATGATGATCTCCCTCTTCCTCTACATGTATCTGAGTAGAAGGCCTACTCATTTGAATTTTCCGACGATGAACCTCTCCCAAATTCATCTCTTCACAGGATCAGGAGACCAATCAATTCCTAAAAATCATGAGAGTTCTATCGAACTGCAATGGAGGTCTAAACTGATTGTATTCCTTGCCAAGATCAGTCAAGGTTACCAAACTCATATCATCATCATCTACTATGGTGATCCAATAGAAGCACTAGCATCTGCAACCACTTTAACCTTTACTAAGTAATCATTTATACTCAGTTGTTTCTCTATACAACTCTTGCTTTAGCTACTCCTTTGGCTCCCTCTGCCTCTAGAGACCGCTCTCCCACTTGTCTATACATTATATTCATGTAGTTGTACCCATGATTTTTGCTTCTAAAAAGGCCTTTAACTCAACCTCTAGATGATGATCTCCCTCTGCCCCTACCTGTATCTGAGTAGAAGGCCTACTCATTTGAATTTCCCAAGGATTAACCTCCCCCAAATTTATTTCTTGCACAAGATCAAGAGACCAATCAATTCCTAAAAATCATGAGATTTCTCTCGAACTACAACGGAGGTCTTAACTGGTTGTATTCCTTACCAAGACCATTTAAGGTTACCAAAATCATATCATCATCACCTACTATGGTGATCCAATAGAAGCAATAGCATCTGCAAGCCCTTCAACCTTCACTAAGTAATAATTTATACTCAACTGTCCGCTCGCTTTAGCTACCTTGCCTTAACACTGAAATAAGGTCCACCCATACGAGAGAGTTCATTCCCAATTTTTAACGGCCTCTTTGTTTGTGTGATCAAGCACTTACAGTTTCATTGTTTGAAACACACTTCTTGATGCATCTTTAATCTTTATCGCCTATGTCATCTAGTGTCTATACTACATAAAATTTCTATGAAGATCATCTTCCACTGTACAAGGATATACTTTCCCCTATTAAAATATTGTTAATTTTCCACCCTTAAATAACCAAAGAAGAATCTATTGTATGAGCCTGCCTTTGATTTATTTATTTTTTGGTGGAAGAGGAGGAAGGGGTAAACTATGTGTGTGCATGCAGAGGTCTCTCTCTCTCTCTCTCTCTCTCTCTCTCTCTCTCTCTCAGAGGACATTGACAGTTGTACATTGATTTGTCTCATAGGTCGAGTTTGGCCTCTAGTAGACGTTAATACAACTTTCTTTCTTTCTTTCTTTCTCTCTCTCTCTCACACACACACACAAAAGGAAGAAAAGGAGGAAGAAGCAACAACACTAATAAAGTTTTAGCAATTATTTTGAGATGTTCTGCTAAGCCAAAAAAATACAACACTAAGACCTGCTTTTCACAAAGGCAGGCCAAAAAAGTTGAGTAGGCCCCACAGTTTTGAGTAATCACAAGTGTGTTGTGCAGAAAACTTGAGAACTTAAATGAACGAGAATTGTTTTAGAGTCCATCCCACGCAACTAAGACTGGAACAATGAAATATTGTTTAGGGAAAATCAGTGCATAAATGACTACCAGATAAAACTTTGTTAAAATGTACAAAATCCATATCATCACGCTCACAAGGTGCGAATGGATAGAATTTGGTACCTTGCTGAGACTAATAAGGCTTCGCAATCAAATACCAAGCCAAATCTAACGAGACCCACTGAAGGGGAGAAGGCACATCATTGTAATGAAATGAATGTCTTCATGAGATTGGTGTGGATTATCTTTCATTGAATGGTGCTTGCATAAGATCAAAAGCTCTATCCAACATCTGCAAGCAACAAGAAATGTCATGCTAGGATCTTTACAAATAAAACACCCCGAATCTGATGGCCAAGGCTTGCACGGGGGAGATCCCCTCATCCAAGGAGAATGAGCCGCGGTCAGATGACCCTTGCAGTGGGCTGGGGTTCTGTCTGTAAACCCCCTTAGTAAGCAGTAAGCGTCCATGCTGAGAAAGCTTTTGGACGCTGAGAAAACTTTTGCTTAAGTAAGACATACATACAGAGAATAAACAAAAGCAACTACCTTGCTGAATGTTTTTAGCTCACGCCCTATCGGTTCCAATGCTTTGAAATTTATCTCCGGTATGTCAACAGGCCAAACCTGCAAAAATCACACGAAATGTGATAAAATGAAAGTAAGCAGTGAGTAGATGCTGATATACCAAAGGAAAGTTCAGGTTAATTCCCAAACTTTAACAAAAAACTAAAGTGCGAACTACTCCATGAGAGCCTATCACAACACTTCGAATCATCCACTCCATGCTCAGTATAGACTACATGCTACGGCATCCCTACTCATGTCATCAATGCCCGAGAGTAGATGCAGGTTCATGCATAAAGATATGTCACTGTAGTGTTTTCATCAATAAACCATAAAACTAGGTTTCTGTCACTTCTCTGCAAGTGGAGGGCAAACTCAGCCAAGCTGGTTGGGCAATTGCACCGCTTTGAATAGAATATAAACCGACTGGCCAAAACTAAGACAAATACTTCAAGAGAAATCTGCATGTCCGCTAATATGGCAAAAAAGATATACCAATGTGTTATTTCCAGACTTGACAAAAACTTAGGTGTGATGATCTTGACTCTATCTACTCACAAAGCTTCAAATTATCAACTCCACCATGCACAACATAGACTACAAGCTATAGTTCAGCGGTGGAGCCCCTACCTCTTGAAGTGGAGGAAGTGGGTTCGAGCCACCAGATCTCGATGGCAATGGTGGAATTGCAGAAATCAAAAAATTGGCGAGGGGGTTTTCTAATTGGTGCTAGGCGAGCTGTTTTGTGTAAGTGGCTGGTGGAGCGGTCCCAAAAACAGCTAAAAATCTTCTTCCCAAAATTGAGCACTACCAATAGTGCTGTGTTGGCTGAAAATCAGCCCCGGGCTGCACACCAAGATTAGGGTTTTCCAATCGAAACCCTTGTTGTGGCCTATAAGAAGCCTAGTAGGCTTCCTTTGAAGCCATGGAAGGCGACAAAATAGGCTAAAAATGCAAAAACGGGCTGCAGCCTATATTGCACCTGTGACCAACAAATGAACTAAAAATGGAGAAAGAGAAGTCCTTGGTGATGAAAGCTTTCTCTGATACCAAATGAGGGTAAAAAGTGCCCCGGTTGGTCCTACTGGTGTTCACCCATCACTACCCCTAGCAACGTCTTCATCCAAGTTGCAGCCAGCTGGTTTATATTAATTCTTTTTTTCAAAGCGGAACAATTGCCAGTTAGCTATTGTGTATCGGGGGTTCTCCCTAGTGCTAGCATTCATCATGGCTAAGTCTTCCCTTCACCTCTGGAGAAGTGATATAAAGTCAATTTGATGGTTTGTTATGAAGATTTGTTTACTACAGTGACATATCTTTATGCATGAACCTTTACCTACTCTTGGACGTTGATGATGTATCATGTGAGCGGGATATCATAGCTTGTAGTCTATACATTTTTTTTTTTTGTATTGCGAGACTTGGTACTGAATTTAGGTTTTTTCATCTTCCTAACAAAATAACCTTTTAATCTTGATACAATTGGTGCATATATCAAGGCCCCTAGTATATATATAGATGGTAGAACTTGAGAACTTGTGTTGTAGTGCAGCTCGTAATGATCCTATCTCCTTCTATGTTCATCCAACATCAAGGTGAGATTTTCTCAAGGAATGGACACTACCTCTGAGAAGGTCCGTTCACCAAGTAGGAAGCATGATAGTTCCATGTTTGGGTTTCTAACCGTGAGGCTATGCTTTATGTTAAATTTGTGATGATGGACATTATGCCTTTAAGGGGGAGCATGGTACTTATTTCTTAAGGGTTCATCTAAATCAATATTCATTTGTGACATCAAAGATATGTCAATGTAGTGTTTTCATCAATAAACCACAAAACTAGGTTTCTATCACTTGTTTGTGTTTGCAGGTGAAGCACAAACTCAGCCAAGCTGGTTGGGCAATTGCACCGCTTTGAATAGAAATAAATTAATATAAACCAATTGACCAAAACTAGGACAAATACTTAAAAAGAAACCTGCATGTCCGCTCATACAGCAAAAAAGATATAGCAATGGAAAGTTTGGGTTATTTCCAAACTTAACAAACACTTTGTGATATGCATCGGAAGTCTTTGTATTGGGAGATCCTGTCACACAAATGCTCACACCGTCTTCTGTATCCTGAGTTTCGTGAGTTTAGCAATCCATTTCATTACTTCAAACTTTAAAGAGATGAGAGAGAGAGAGATGAGAACTGTACACCAGATTGGGTCCCGAATTACCCACTGAAGGGTCCCCCTATCCCGATAACGAGATAGTATTTGCTTTATTTCTTTAGAGAGAATGACTGTGGACTGTAGATAAGCCAAACGCAAGATCTCGGAGGATCGGAGAGTGGCTGATCTGTACACTGCTGTAGAAACACCTCGATGACTTGATCTCGAGCCTATGCACTCTTCCCAAGGGCATGAGGAAGGGCTGCACACCTGAGGCTGAGAGAAGAAGAAGGTGGACTGTTCTACACTATGTTAGAATGCTGAAAACACTTATGAATGCTGTGTTACCTTCACCAGATGACTGCTGCATGTGTGGATGATGCATAGAAGGCTGGACACTGATGCAAACAACAGATTCAGGGCTGGAAACTGCTGTAGACTAAACCTTCAGGGCTGGAAACTGCTGTGGACAGAAACGCTGAAGTGTAGAAGATGCTGTGGACTGAAACGCATGAGAAACAGGGCTGCAAACTGCTGCTGTCCGGCTGGAACAGAAACGCAGAGAACTGTTGTACGACTGTGCAAAAACGCAGGTATCTACAGGCTGAATCTGGCGTTAAACTGAGCTGAATGAGGTGCTGAATCTGGGCCTGAACTGAGGCTGAATCAGGGCTGAATGCAGGCGCCTAGGGCTGACTGAAGCTATGGTTCTCAAGGGGCTGGAGAAGAAAGCTTATGGGCTCTAGGGCTGGATTAGTCTTGGGCTGAAAGCAAGGAGGAGGAGAGCTCTTAGCACAATGAAGACTGAATGAGAGAATAGACTCTAGGCAAGCCTATTTATACTAACTGGAGGTTGGTCATTTAATAAAGTTAATATTTATAAATGCCCAATAATGCAAATAATGCTAAATAAATACTAATAAATATGGAAAAAATACCAGATAAATCCCAGTAAATTCCCTAAGGCTTTGGGGATGTTCTAAATGATGCACAGGCATATGTATGCATATTATGCAAGATGCAGAGTGCTTTCTGATGCAAACCCTAAGGCTTCTACTGACTCTACATGCATGAATGATTCTCTCCAAGTGGGTTAAGGGACTTGACTGACTGACTGACCCACTAAGGCTGAGGAATGACCTACGTAGCTCGTGCCTGACTTATCCTGGACTGAGGATGTACAATGGGGTCACGGCATACGACAAATATCATCCTATTGGGTTCTAAAACTGTACAACTGCTGCACTTCTGATGATGAGCCATCTTGTCACCATGCACTGAGTGCAGAGTGCATGTGACATTCCCTCCTGATTAGCTTGGCGGCAGGTTCATGGCTTCCAAGTAGTCCGCCAATAACTGGGGGTACTCCTGGAAGAACTCGTCGAGCCATACGGCTTCGTGGGTGCCTCGATCTCGGAACTTCGTATAGAACTGACGAATCTGTCGACCGGAACCATGCTTCCATCGATGAAGAAGGATCTGCTCAGGCTCAATCACTTCTGCCTCGTCTACCACGTCTGGCTGCTGTTCATCTGAAACATCAAACACTTCTGGACCAACATATGGGTTTAGCCAAGAAACATGGAAAACATCATGCATTGTCCAACTGGCAGGCAACTTTAACTTCATTGAGACATCACTTATCTTCTTAACTATTCGAAAAGGGCCAAAACTACGGAATGAAAGCTTGGGACAACGTTTGCCCACTTGTTTCAATCTCTGCTTCATGATACGCAAATAGACCCAATCCCCTTCCTTGAAGTGAACATCTCGTCTAGATTTATTTGCCTGTCTGCTATATGCTTCCTGAGCTTTGGTCAAGCGGTCCTTGACTAACTCAATGATCTCGGAAAATGCTTCCGTGGTTTTATTAGCCTCTAAAGATGGAGACACCATTCTCGTCAAAAGAGAAGAAAAACGACGACCAAAGGCTGCTTCATATGGAGTCCGTCCGACACTGGATGAATGAGTGTCCTTTAGGATAGCTAGGACCAATGGAAGATAGTGCTCCCATTTGGACTACTGGTCATGACAGTATGACTTGAGGACATCAAAGGCCATCTGATTATAAATTTCTGTCTGGCCATCTGTTTGGGGATGGAATGCACTAGACAACTGCAACTTAGTTCCAAAGTTTTCAAATAATGCCCTCCAGAAACGCGAGGTAAACTTGGAATCTCTATCTGATGTTATGGTGCTAGGCAAACCACAAATTGGATACCAATGCTTGAGAAACAGACGGGCTATGTCCTCGGCTGTGGCCGTATGCTTGCATGGGATGAGCATGCAACTGGACTTTCGACTGAGAGCATCTGCTACTGGGTTATGCTTACCAGGGATGTATTCAATCATACCTCCAAACTGTTGGAAGATTTGACTCCACCTGGCCTGTCGATCACTCCACTGGGCACTTGGCATAGTCTGAAGCCACTTAAGTGCTTGGTGGTCTATTTTCACTGTGAAAGCCTGTCCATAAAGAAAAGGCTTCCAATGTTTGAGCGCTGTGATCACACCCAAAAGCTCTTTGTCATATACCGAATAATTCTTTTCGGCGACATCCAACTTTCTGCTGTAATATGCCACGGATCTATTGTCCTGCTGGAGGACTGCACCTATGGCTACATTGCTGGCATCGGTGATGACCTCGAAAGGTTCGTCCCATGATGCTAACTTTAATACAAGTGCTTCTGAGACAGCTTTCTGGAGTGCATGGAATGCATCAAGTGCCTTACCTGTAACTGAGACTTTCTGCTTGCGAGTCTTCACCCCCTTGAGCAAGTCGGTAAGAGGTGCTGCAAGGTTGGAAAACTGATGGACATGTGTGCTATAGACCTGACAAAGACCTACGAATTGACGGATTTCTTGGGCGGTCTTAGGAATGTCCCAATCTAAGATCTCCTGAACCTTTGATGGGTCCAGTCTAATCCCATTGGAACCGATGATGTAGCCCAAATACTGAACTTCCTTAACACCAAAGATAGACTTTTTGGCATTTATGTAGAGCTGATTATCTCGCAAAAGTTGCAAGACTTTCTTCACATCTTTCTCATGCTGCTCCGCAGTGGGGCTGAGAAGACTAGTATGTCATCCAGGAATATGAAAACACACTTCCCAATATGGACTGCGAAAATCCTAGACATCATCTTATTGAACGTTGCGGGTGCATTTGTAAGCCCAAAAGGCATGACTACGAACTCGTAGTGACCATGCTGTGTCCTGAAAGCTGTTTTTGGAATGTCAGCTTCAAAAATGCGGACCTGATGGTAACCACTCTTGAGGTCGATCTTAGTGAAAAACTTAGCACCGTCTAAACGCTCCAAAATGTACTCTATCCTGGGCATAGGAAACTTGTTCTTGATAGTGAGTTTGTTTAATGCCCTGTAGTCTACACAAAGGCGTGCAGACTTGTCCTTCTTTTGGACAAATAGGATAGGTGCAGCAAATGGGGAGGAAGAAGGCCGAATGAATCCGGCTCGGAGAAGCTCATATAACTGCTTTTCCAACTCGCCCTCTAAAGTCTTGGAAAGACGATAGGAAAACCTGCTAGGAGGATCTGATCCAGGGACCAAATCAATGTGATGGTCCTCAAGGCGAGAGGGTGGGAGACTGGGTGGGAGATCGTCCCTAAGCATAATGTCCTGGTGTCTGGATAGGAGGTCTGCTAACTGAGGGACTGAAGATGTAAGGGATGCTACTAATGAGGGAGGGGCTGTTTGAGCACGAACATAAAGGAGTGCTCCTTCTGCTCCCTTGCGGATAGCTCGTCTGGCCTGGAGATGTGAAATCAATGGGATGCCAAGAATGCTTCTATCCCCACGAATCATGATAGGCTCAGGAAAACCTTTACAAATAGTAAAAGTGTCCTGCCCCCAATTGGGAATAGGCTCATACTGACGGAACCACTGAATTCCTAAGATCATGTCACACCCTAACAGAGGGGAGACGATGAAATCTCGTTGAAATGAGGCCTTCTGAACTTCAAAGGCAAACTGCTGTGCCTTCTGGGAAATGTGGGTGCGAAGACCAGGTGTAAACCCGTCCACATCCAGATGATATGGGACTAATGTGCAGTTCAATTTATTAGCCAACTGGGGAGAGATGGCGTCTTCAGAACTACCCATATCGAAAAGGACTACAAACTGTTGGCCCTAGGCAGAGCCATAAGCTCGGATGAGGCTCTTCTGAGCAGCATCGCTCTCACCCTCCTGCTTAGCATCAAATACCACGGATGGCATAGGATGCATGGAAGGTAAAAGTTGAACTGCATTTGAGGTAGTAGGCGGGGCTGGAGGAGCTGGGGAAGCTGTGGCAACTGTGGTAGAAGGAGCTTTGGCAGCTTGTGCCGCTTGCCATTTGTGGCAATCCTTCTTACCATGCCCTATAATATGACAGAAAAAACATCTATTTTCTGACTGGTACTTCCTTTGCTCCTCTGGAGGAAGATAACCTCCAGTAATGCCTGCTTTAGCCTTTTCATCAGGGGTTTTCTTAGGTTCTTTATCCTTCTTACCCCCTGAACTGGAGCTATTACTGCTGTCCTTCTTAGCATCTTTAGAAGATGCGTTACCTTTCCCTGTCTGTGCAGCTGGAGATGTAGTCGGGTGCTGCTGGAGGTGTAGAAGGACGTGCTACTGTTGCCTCCAAGAGTTGGAGACGCTCCATGAGTAGCTCGTTCTGAGCTCTAAGAAGAGCTATGGTGTCTGCTGTAGGCGGAAGAACAAGGTCTCCTTCGGGGGAGACGTCTTCCGGCTGATGAGTACTCTCTCCTGTAGACATGATGCTGAAGTCGGTGGTCATGCCGGAACGCAATCTAACCATCCGAGGATGCCCCCACGCTAGGATACGGTGTGTGTGGACTATCTGAATCTGATACCAATGTGATATGCAGCGGAAGTCTTTGTATTGGGAGATCCTGTCACACAAATGCTCACACCGTCTTCTGTATCCTGAGTTTCGTGAGTTTAGCAATCCATTTCATTACTTCAAACTTTAAAGAGATGAGAGAGAGAGATATGAGAACTGTACACCAGATTGGGTCCCGAATTACCCACTGAAGGGTCCCCCTATCCCGATAACGAGATAGTATTTGCTTTATTTCTTTAGAGAGAATGACTGTGGACTGTAGATAAGCCAAACGCAAGATCTCGGAGAATCGGAGAGTGGCTGATCTGTACACTGCTGTAGAAACACCTCGATGACTTGATCTCGAGCCTATGCACTCTTCCCAAGGGCATGAGGAAGGGCTGCACACCTGAGGCTGAGAGAAGAAGAAGGTGGACTGTTCTACACTGTGTTAGAATGCTGAAAACACTTATGAATGCTGTGTTACCTTCACCAGATGACTGCTGCATGTGTGGATGATGCATAGAAGGCTGGACACTGATGCAAACAACAGATTCAGGGTTGGAAACTGTTGTAGACTGAACCTTCAGGGCTGGAAACTGCTGTGGACAGAAACGCTGAAGTGTAGAGGCTGCTGTGGACTGAAACGCATGAGAAACAGGGCTGCAAACTGCTGCTGTCCGGCTGGAACAGAAACGCAGAGAACTGCTGTACGGCTGTGCAAAAACGCAGGTATCTGCAGGCTGAATCTGGCGTTAAACTGAGCTGAATGAGGTGCTGAATCTGGGCCTGAACTGAGGCTGAATCAGGGCTGAATGCAAGCGCCTAGGGCTGACTGAAGCTATGGTTCTCAAGGGGCTGGAGAAGAAAGCTTATGGGCTCTAGGGCTGGATTAGTCTTGGGCTGAAAGCAAGGAGGAGGAGAGCTCTTAGCACAATGAAGACTGAATAAGAGAATAGACTCTAGGCAAGCCTATTTATACTAACTGGAGGTTGGTCATTTAATAAAGTTAATATTTATAAATGCCCAATAATGCAAATAATGCTAAATAAATACTAATAAATATGGAAAAAATACCAGATAAATCCCAGTAAATTCCCTAAGGCTTTGGGGATGTTCTAAATGATGCACAAGCATATGTATGCATATTATGCAAGATGCAGAGTGCTTTCTGATGCAAACCCTAAGGCTTCTACTGACTCTACATGCATGAATGATTCTCTCCAAGTGGGTTAAGGGACTTGACTGACTGACTGACCCACTAAGGCTGAGGAATGACCTACGTAGCTCGTGCCTGACTTATCCTGGACTGAGGATGTACAATGGGGTCACGGCGTACGACAAATATCATCCTATTGGGTTCTAAAACTGTACAACTGCTACACTTCTGATGATGAGCCATCTTGTCACCATGCACTGAGTGCAGAGTGCATGTGACACACTTTAAGTGTGATCTTGACTCCATGAGAATCTACTCACACAGCTTCAAATCATCAACTCCATCATGCACAACATAGACTACAAGCTGTAGTTCAGCAATAGAGCCCCTACCTCTTGAAGTGGAGAAAGTGGGTTCGAATATACTCAAGTGGCAATAAATTCAATACCAACTCTCACAATACAAAAAATGTATAGACTACAAGCTATGATATCCCGCTCACACCATCAACGCCCAAGAGTAGGTGAAGGTTCATGCATAAAGATATGTCACCGTAGTAAACAAATCTTCATTAACACACCATCAAATTGACTTTATATCACTTCTCCAAAGGTGAAGGGCAGACTTAGCCATGATGAATGCTAGCACTAGCGAGAACAAACATGCCCTGACACACAATAGCTAACTGGCAATTGTTCCACTTTGAAAAAAAGAATTACTATAAGCCAATTGGCCGCAACTTGGATGAAGATATTGCCAGATGCAAGGGTAGTGATGGGTGAACACGACTAGGACCCTTCTCTTTCTCCATTTTCAGCTTAGTTGCTGCCCACAGGTGCAATACAGGCTGCAGCCCGTTTTTGCATTTTTAGCCTATTTTGTCGCCTTCCCTGGCTTCAAAGGAAGCCTACTAGGTTTCTTATAGGCCACAGCAAGGGTTTCCATTGGAAAACCCTACCCTTGGCGTGCAACCTGGGGCTGATTTTCAGCCAACACACCACTATTGGCAATGCTCAATTTTCAGAAGAAGATTTTTACCTGTTTTTGGGACCACTCCACCAGCCCACATACACAAAACAACTCGCCTAGCATCCAATTAGAAAACCCCCTTGCCGATTTTTTTATTTCTGCAATTCCACCCACTCCCATCCAGATCTAGCACCTCAGCCCACTTCTGCCCAGCTCAGCCGGCCGCACCACCATTGCAGGGCCAGATTTCAACTTGAAAATGTTTTTACATCGTTGCATTCCTCGTCATCTCCCGAGTCTCCCAAGCTAAAGACCATCAAAATCAAAGCTCATTTAGGCCTCCAAAACACCTCTGGAAATTTTCAGCTTTCACGAAAACAGAGTTGAACCAAGCATAGAGGCACATCTGGCATTCTTTGAGCTCTCTTTCGGTAGTATCGGCATCGACTTTCGGCATCCGGACAACTCTCAAACTGTCAGCAATCCTCTATTCAGATAACTTTTCTATCCCTGCACTTCGTCATTTCAGTACATTTGCATGTCTTTGCCATCACTCGGTCACTTGGCATCTCTCAAAGTTGCAATTCAATGGACATTGGGTGTCTGCAGTGTGAGGGCAAAAGGACAAAAGAACCAAATGTGCGAGAGATCAAAACAAATCAACACAGCATGAAATGGATGAATGAGTATATGTATGATGGTGAATGTAATCCAATACAAGAAGGCCTCAGATATGAGGCACTGATGAAGTGACTCTGAGGAAGTAGACCGGCAATGAAGCAAGGACACAGTCGATGACGAAGGCTCGCGTCGGAGACAGCGGTGGCACTTCAAGTGAGGTAGAGGGCTGGTGATGAAGGTACAGCGTGCTGCGCACAGGGCAGGCAAGGAGCTGTCGATGGTGAAGCAGAGTTCCACGCTGAGCGCTGGAAACTGTGGGAGCAGGGCAGCTACTGTATGGTGAGGATGGTGTGTGTAAGCAGGACACCGCGATGATCCGGGCTGCTGCAGTGGTGTGGTGCGCAAGAGGTAGAGCACAAATGATATGCATGCTGCGCTTGATGATGTGTCAGGATCCTTGATGATGAAGATCCATCAGGACGGCTGCGCAGGTGGTAGACTGCCAATAATCTGATAATTATGATGGAGGAGGGGCAACGTTTATATAGTGTTGGCCCCACAATTCTCCAGGTCGCTGGACAGCCAACCAGCCCGATCTGGAGAAAGTCCTTTTTAGGCCTTTGTAAGGCTATTTAATGAGGGCCTTCTTGGGGCCTTTTTGGGCTACCCTTTTGGGCCTCGTTGTCACACAACCCCTCTCAAGCCCAAAGGGGACCATGAGAGAAGATGTAGAAGATGCTAAGTGGGTGAAGAGGAACATGATGAAGTATTTGGCATGTTGTGGGTGTAGATCATTCGTTCATCTCTTTGTCTTTTGTAGAGTCTTTTGAGTTTGGGTTGTGCTGGATCAACGCCACAATGCAAGGAGTTTTCACATGCATGAACGCCCATTTGGGTTCTCATTCACACATGCACCCCAAACACAAAAACCAAAATGCAATGCAAAGGGTATGCAAGATGGTAAATGCTATGCAGTGGGTTTTCACATGAGCAGTGCCCTCACAGGGTTTTCACTTACTCATGCGCCCTTTACAACAATGATGAGGATGGTCCCCCTCTCAAAATGTTGAGGGTGATTGAAACCGGCATCTGGTAGAAACCAAAGTGCGGTAGACTAGCAGTCCCCTATCCAATTGTAGTCCAAACAAATAACAAATGAACAGGAGCTAGAATGCTCCAGAACAAAAAGGAAAACAACACCTGTTGGCCCCAAAGCTTGGCGCCCCTTTTGGTATTTCTTTATTCACATTCAACGGAAAGTTTAACTAAGTACAACAAAGCCAATCAAGGAAAGTAAACCTGCATGTCCAATCTGGCAACCCTCAAGACCTCTTAGCATAGAGGATTAACTTACAGATCTGTGTCCCACAAAAGTAACACACTGTGGTCTCCTCTAATCAACCAAGACAATACAACAAGGCAGCCTTGAGCACGCATCTGGCTATTCCATGTTCATGGCTTCAAACTCAACCCAAGTACAAATCCACTGTCCAACTCTGTTTCCACCCTTCAAACTGCCATACCCCTCCTCTCACAAAGGCCAGAAGAAACAACTCTGTAGCAGACATAAGCCAGTGGAAAGAGAGAAAGATATGTTCAAAGTTTACCAACTGTTATGCACAGTTCTGCACCGGAGGGATTGACCGTACCAGTCTGTACTTGCAGCCGCCTGTGTCAGCAACTCTGCAACACACGTGTGCAACTGTCCGTACAGGTTTGTACTTGCAGCACACGTGTGTACCTGTCTGTACTATTCTCCCTGCAACCGCCTCAGGACTGTTCCTGCAGCTGCCTACGTCAGCCAGTCAGCAACAACCGGACGGAACCTGACTATACCCGTATGCACTTGTAGCTGTCCTTGTGATGCGCACTGTCAGTACCCGCCTGTACCTGTCCGTACAAGTCAACTCCTGCAACACACGTGTACGGTTTCTTGCAGCCGCCTGAATGATGCGTCGCTTGCATAGCTGGACTGATCTGTCCGTACAGTACGCGCATGTACCTGTCTGCGTCAGAAAAACTGCAACACCTGCACCAAGCCATACCTGTCCGTACCAGTCGCCCTACAGCACCTGTACCGTACAGCTCTCCTTTCGGCGTCTTGCTCCAGCTTCCTCTCCACGCAGCCAGACCACACGTCCTCTTTCAAAAAGCAAGAGAGAGAGATGGTGAGGGAGGCCTGAACTCTAAAAGTAGAGTAGCCCCCTCCAAAATTATCCTAGTGGCCCTCCCTTAAAGTTTTTAAAAACTAAGGGCCACCCAAGGTTTATAAACCTTATAAAATTTAATACCTTGGTCCCCCTTCACACTTGGGGTTGTCCACACATATTACTTTTGTCCGGACACCCAAGTATGCATCTTGAGCAGAGGATGGCTGGTTTCTTGTCTCAATACAGCATAAAGGGCACAAGAGTCTCCATTGGTTTAGAGGAACAAGATGCAAGTGTCATCTTGCTCCACTAGCCAAGATGAAGGAACCAAAAACCTTTAGGACCGAGCGTGACCACTATGAATTTGGCTGATGCCTTTCGGACTCACCAATGCACCAAGGACGTTCAACAAGTGTTGGATGCAGAAGCTCTGAGAGTCTTCTTTCAGCCCTAAACACCACTTAGAACATGCTGATGCAAAAACGCAGACAGAAGAGAGAGGAGAGAGAGAGAGAGATGGCTGGAAATTTAGTATTTTCATATGGTACAAAAAGGTACATAGATTCTTGCAGCCATGGGCTGCCTTCCATGAAAAGGTAGAACACCTATTCTAGTCCTAGTCTAGACCCACACCCAAAGGGGGAGTGAATGAACAACTCAATGAGCCATGAGTGCCTTATATAGGCCCTTGGACAACTAGAGAGCCGGTCGATTGCTGGTCGGCCAGCGGACTGGACATAAGCATGATAAACACAGATCCCGACCTGTTCTCCATGCAACCGACAGTACACTATGCAGCCGACAGGTCATCTTGGCCTTTCCTAGTCCAACACTGTCCATGTCTTGCACTCCTCTGCTCCAAAACCTGGTCCTAACTGATTCTTAAGTCCTCCTTTGTCATGTGCATCCCGCACTTGGATGCCACGTAGACATGTCTGTACAAAAGGTGCAGGACCTGGGATGGTGAACTGGTCCCATGTGAGCCCAGTCCGGGACGAGTCAGCCAGGGACCCATCTCAGTCGTCCGAGGTCAGGTGTGCATTGTCTTGCACTTGAGTCCAAGGTCAGGTGTGCACTGTCTTGCACATGAAACACTGCTAGTCCGCGCTGTGAGTCTCCCTCTAGAATGATGTCAGTGATTCTGTGTATCTGGTATGGTACTGGATGCCAGATCATTGAGAAGGTAGTGTTTAGGACAAGGGGCCAGCCCATGGGGCTACCCCAAGTCGAAGTGTGGGCATGGGGATGGTGTGAAACCACCCCCATGAGGGCTAGGAAGGCCCTGGTTGTACCCACCAGCCATGGGTAGGCCATGGGGGGGCTGTAGGACAGCCCCAGGGGCAGGCCAGGGGTAGCCGACTGCTTATCCAGCTCTTGGAGAGGTTTAAGGCAAGTATGGGGCAGCCCATACAGGCTGCCCAGCAGGGGGCATTCAGTGCCCAGCCCTATTTCCCATGTGCGCGAGTGCCCAGCCAAGCAACAAAGTGATGCGCAGCATTTAATAGTATTTATTGCTGTATTTTTTGGTCGTGGGAGCATTTAATGCTGGCCGACTGCTGTAGTACTGGCCGATTGCTCATGTTGGGTAGTATAAATAGCATTGCCCACAATCCCATTCATTCATCTAATTATTCACCAAGAGCTCAAGCAAACAAGGGCTAGACAAGCCAAGGAAGTTGCTAAGCAAAGGGGTGGAGTACTGCAGGTCAAGGGCAGGGAATTCCCAGCCAAGAAAGGGCCAAGATTGCTGTATTTTCTTTCAGATTCACATCATTCTAATAGAGCAAATACACCATCCGTGGTGGGGGCCCTACAGAGGGTAATTGGGACCCAATATTGTGTCCTCTCCATCTCTCCCCCTCTCGCTCTATTTTCTGCACATCTCCTTTCAGTTTGTGCGTTAATTTCCGTCGCGAAAAGAGTGCTGAATTTTGAGTATTGAAGTTACCGATTCTTCTCCGAAGCTCCCGCATATTACAGTGGTATCAGAGCCTACTTCAAGTACAAACACAGATAGTGGATGGTCAGATTGCGTTCCGGAAAGGAAGTGCTTTTTCCTGCTATGGCGAGCTTCGACGACGAGAGAGACCAAGAACCATGGGACCAGAGTGCACCAGGCAGCCCAGCTAGGGCACCAGGCTTGAGTGTTACAGACATGTTCCAGCAGATGATGCGAGCAATCACAGAACAGACAGCCAAGTTGGATGAGCAGAAGGCGCAGATCTTGGCTTTGGAAGAGCGTACCCGTTCTCCAGCGTCGCGTTTTCCATCTCCTCCTCCCTCTCCTTCCGTATCCCAGATTCCAGATCCTCGTCATAGGGACCCTCTCGCGGGGTCACAGTCGCAGCAGCCAAGCTCTTTGCTTGAGTTGCAGATGCATGCATTGGAGATCCGACAACGAGAAGACGAAGCCATGCGACGCGTGGAACACGAGCGTTACCTCAGAGCATTGGACGCCAGATTGACACTGGCGGCGCCTTCCAATCATTTTCTCGAGAAAATGAACTTTAGTAAGTATAATGGTAAACTCGATCCCACAACTCTCTATTCATGGTTACATCAATTTGAAGCTTCCTTTGCCGCAGTTAGGAAAACAGATACTGACAGAGTGATCTTAGCCAGTTGGTACTTGGAAGGTGAGGCCATTCCTTGGAAGGTGAGGCCATTCCTTGGTGGACTCAGTGGGCTCATGCCCACACCAGAGTAGGTATGGCAGCTTATGTGTGGGACGAGTTTGTCCGCGACCTTAAGCAGCGGTTTCTACCGCCCCACTACCTTGAGCAACTTGAAGACGAGTTCAGGGGAGCGCGTCGAAACGCGCAACCAGTCCTTTAGTTTGCCAATAGAATTTCGACTTTATGTCTGCAATTAGGCTTATCTGATACGGACAAGAAAGGGCAGTTTTTGTATGGCCTTGACACGCAAATCCAATGGGAGGTGTGTATGTTTAGGCTAGCCACTTTTGAAGACGCACTCTCGCTTACGCAGAGTGCAGAAATGAAACATAATGGTGGCAAGCCCAAGACTTCCCAGTCGGCTTCTCCCAGGGCTACCGCCTCGGGGGGCAAAGGCCAAAACCAGACGGGGTCTTCCCCAGGACAGAGCTCGGGAACCTCTGGCTCCAAGAACTCGAACAATGCGTCTAAGCTTACTCCAGACCAGAAAGCGGAGGCAGGCAAAACAGGTGGCAAGTTGAGTGCGGAGGAGCTTTCTCAGTACAAGAAGGAGGGTAGATGTTTCTTTTGTCATACAAAAGGACATACTTCTCGGGATTGTCCGAAGAAGCCTCCAAAGCCCGCCGCCGCCGCCTCAACAGCTAGCGTGGTGAGCTCATCTCCCCCACACAGACCCCAGCGGCTACCCCTAGTTCTTCAAACCCCGGTGCTTCAGTTGGAGCAATTATTAGTCGAGAGCTCGAAGATAAGCAGAAGGGCACCCATGACCAGGAGTATGAGCGCAACGAATTGCTCAAGTCCTTTGGCTACATAGGTGGCCAGAGAGTCGTTGTCTTGTTTGACAACGGCTGCACGGAGGATGTGGTCACCGAACAGGCCGCTAGGCGTGCTCGTTTCGAGCTGACTTCGGTGGACAAACAAGTTTAGGGTTTTAGCATAGGCATGACAACGAGCGTCAAGTATGAAGCTCTAGGTGCTAAGTTAGTTATTCAGGGCATAGAGTTTGTGCGTGATTTTATGGTTGCCCCTCTTGTAGGAGCAGACATAATTTTGGGTATTCAGTGGTTTCACAAGTTTCTCCCTAATGTCAAGTGGGACAAGCACACGTTCCAGATCAATCGGAATGTATCAAACGCCCCAGTGACCATTAAGTGTGAGCCAGGAATTCCGAACTTTCCGCTTATAAGCCACTTGCAGGCTAAGCGAGCAGTCAGGAAAGGCACACAGTGTGCGATGATTTACATCCAGACAGCCCAGACGGTGGCCAGTGCTTCCGAGAAGTACTCGGTTCTCCATGAAAAGTTCCAGAAGATTTTTTCTACAGAATAGCCTCCCTCCCCAGCTCCCCCCGTCCAGACCGGAGGACCACAAGATTGACCTCCTCCCAGGCTCGCAACCCCCCGAGCAAGTTTCCGTATCACCTTTCCAAGGCAATGGAATCGGAGTTGGACTGCCAACTCCAAGAATTATTGCAATCTGGCTTCATCCGCCCCAGCGTGTCGCCATTTGCAGCACCAGGGTACAACTCTCAAGTTTTCATCTTCGTTTCATCCACAAACAGATGGTCAATAGGAAGAGGCTACTTCTACAGTGTTAGATCTTCTTAAGTGTTATGTGTCAGAGCACAAGCAACAATGGGAAAGGTATCTTCCTTTGGTGGAGTTTGCTTATAACAACACCGTCCATACCTCGACGGGCAAGGCGCCTTTTGAGATTGTGGAAGGAGGGAAGAAAGTACCACCTATTTTGCACACAAAGGATAAGATCTTTGAGGCAAATCAGTATGTGGAGAACATGGATGAAGCTTATCGGAGATTTAAGTTGGCACTCCAGAAAACTCAGCAAAAGCAAAAGAAAGCAGCAGACCGTCAGAGACGTGCATTAGAGTTTGCATTGGGTGATTGGGTTCTATTGCAATTTGAAAAAGCTAGGCTCAAGAAAATGAAGGGTAAGGAGCGCTTATTCCCTAAGTTGAGCATGCGCCATTATGGACCTTTTCAGATATTGGAAAAGATTGGTGAGGTGGCCTATCGCTTGAAGCTACCAGATCACTGGAGGATTCACAATGCATTTCATGTGAGTCTACTTAGACCTTTCCATGGGGATGTGCCTGAGGATGTATCAGATGAGGCTTAGCCAGAAGTTGAGGAACTTGATGAGATTCTTATTTCAGAGCAAATACTGGCACATAAGGAAAGAAAGGTACGAGGTAAAGTTTCCCATCGCTATCTTGTGAAGTTCAAGAACTATTAACCGATGGATGCGAAGTGGATGGAGGAAGGTCACTTAACAGATTCACCTCGGGTTTTGAGGCTCTATCTCGATGCCTTTGAGTTGGAGCCGACTCTTGTTACGGCTCATTCAAGTTCAGTAGAGCATGAGTCTGGAGCATTGCTTGATGCTCAAGAGGGGGGTAGCACCTCCACTCCCTTGATATAGACAGGCTCAGATGACATCTAGAGGTCGCTCGTGCAGCTTTTGTCTCACCCGAAGGTACTGATGGCTGATAGTACATCTGTTTATGGGACTTCTATGATATATGTGTACTAGTCACATTGGATGTTGTGGTTGTGTATGGTTCACAGTGGTATAGAGCTTGGACTTCTACTACACCATTGGTTTGCAGTGAATGTTGTTACATATGCATGGCTTAGAGAGATTGGGACGCTGATCTTGCCATATTGTACTTTTCACTTTGGATATTTTGCTGTATCACCAGATTGCAATCGAGGACGCTTGCCATTTTTCAAGAGGGGGGTATGTCATGACCCTGTGAAAGTGGAACAACATAAGTGTCAGCATGGTGGTTGGTGAGCAAGATAAATGTAAGGTAAATCTGCGGGTAATGTCTGAACTGCATTAGATTGAGAGCGGACATAAATCAACGCACACTGCTTCTTTTCTTATGGCTCCTTGGGCTTGAATGTGGGAAATGAGTGGTATTCCAAGAATGCTCCGATCCCCGTGAATCATGATGGCTCAAGAAAACCTTCAACGATAGTGAAAGTGTCTTGCCTCCAATCAAGAATGGACGCATACTGTCTAAACCACTAGATCCCGAGGATCATGTCACAACCTAAAAGAGGGGAGACAATGAAATCCCGCTAGAATGTTGCCTTCTGAACCTGAAACTCAAACTGCTAAGCTTTATGAGAGATGTGTGTACGCAAACCAACTGTAAACCCATCCACATCTAAACAATAAGAAACCAAGGTACAACTCATCTTGTTTGCCAACTGCGGAGAGATGGCATCCTCAAAATTTCCCATGTCGAAGAGGACAATGTCCCCTTGCAGTGCCATAGGCATGAATGAAAGCCTTCTTCTATCCCTTAGCCTCCGCCCTCCTACTTATCATCAAATGCCACTGGTGGCACTGAATTCAAAGCGAGCAAAACCTGAATGGCTTTAGAGGCTGGTGGAGATGTGGATGGGGGTGCTATGGTCGCTAATGTGGAAGTGGATGCCTTGGCAGACTTTTCAGACTAAAACTTAGTGCAACCTTTCTTTCCAAGGCCCACAGTGTGGCAGAAGAAACAACAGTTCTCTGTACCGTGTCTGTTCATCCGACTGGAGGTAACCTCCAGTGATGCCCTCCGTAGCTTTTTCCTCAGGTCTTCTTGCCACTTGGGTGTTGAATCTTTCTTATTGTCTAATTGACCCTGAGAATTTTTCTTTTGGTCCTTTTGGTCTTTGCTGTTATGGGCCCCCTTATCTTGGGTAGAAGATTACTGATAGAACTAGATTGTGGTTGCTTAGTCTTACCTCCGTTCAACATCAGTTCTTGATTCTGAGCGAGGGTCACTGCCCATGTATAAGTCTGAGGCTCAAGATTCCTAACTAGGTACCTAATGTTTGTGTCTAAACCTCTAATGAACCGTTTTAGCTTATCTTCTTCCGATGTACCCAGTTGTTGGGCCATGGTAACGACCTTGTTGGAATAGGTCAAAATAGGGGAACCACCCTGAGTGAGTTTGTGAAATTCGTCCTCAAGATTGGTTATATACTGCGGTGGAAGAAAACGGGCCTTGAGGTCAACCACAAAAGAAGCCCAATCAAATTAAATTGGCATGTTAATAGGTCTGTGTGAAATTGAGACCAATGCTGCCACCAAGTGATAACTTCCCCAGTGATTTGGACTGCTACCACATGGACTTTGTCTAGTGGATCGGTAATTTTAGCTAATGGAAAATGTGCTTCAAATTGATGAATGAATTGAGTAACAGCAGCATGATCACACTTACAATCATACTAAAATTTGGAGAGGTTCATATTATAACGGTGGTGGTAGGGGCGGTGGAGGATGAGGTATTTGGAGCCATCTTGGAGCGGGATGCCAGAATCTGTGCCATCATCTCTAATGTTGGATTTTCATAGCCTCCCAGTTGAGTCTTTGCGGAAACTCTCAGTCGGCTTCTTCTCAACAACGCTAGTCTTCCTCATACTTGCATGGGGCTTCCTTATCCCTTTGTTCCTATGCACATCTCTATTTTGCTTTATTTTTTTCTTCTTCAACTTTTCTTCTTGCTTCTTCATGTCTTTTCTTCTTTGTTCCTCGAAACCAAAGAACATTTTGCTAGATCAAAGGGGCCTCTCTTTTTTCAATGCGGCAAGCGGCATCTTCAATGAATTTATTTGCTCTATCATTGTTCTTAGGAGCTCTTCTGTGCTTGGCGGAAGCGTATTTTCTTTTGGTGTGTCGCTTTGGAAGCTTTGTGCCTCCATAACTTCCTGTTGGCTTTCTTCTTGATGCGATGTCTCTCCCGACATGGTGGAGGCCTGGGTGTTTTTTCCAAACCGTAGTATTACCATCCACCGATGCTCTCACTTCTTTAGGTAGCCAAGTCGGGTCACCTACATGATGCTATGATACCAATGTTACATGCACGGAAACCTTGGTGTACTAATCCACAGTGATTTGCAGTGCTGCCACATGCACTTTGTCTAGTGGATCTGTAATTTTAGCTAATGGAAAATGTGCTTCAAATTGATGAATAAATTGAGTAACAGCACCATGATCACACTTACAATCATACTAAAATTTGGAGAGGTTCATATAGCGATGGTGGTAGGGGCGGTGGAGGATGAGGTATTTGGAGCCATGAGCGGGATGCCTGAATCTATGCCATCATCTCTAATGCTAGATTTTCATAGCCTCCCAGTTGAGTCTTTGTTGAAACTCTCAGTCGGCTTCTTCTCAACGACATTGGTCTTCCTCATACTTGCATGCGGCTTCCTTATCCCTTTGTTCCTCTGCACATCTTTGTTTTGCTTTTTTTTTTTTTCTTCTTCAACTTTTCTTCTTGCTTCTTCGCGTCTTTTGTCGTCTTTTCTTCTTTGTTCCTCCAAACCAAAGAACATTTTGCTAGATTGAAGGGGCCTTCTTTGGGCTTCTCTTTTTCAGCGCGGCAAGCGGCATCTATTTGCTCTATCACTCTTCTCAGGAGCTCTTCTGTGCTTGGCGGAAGCGTATTTTCTTTTGGTGCGTCGCTCTGGAAGCTTTGTGCCTCCATAACTTCCTGTTGGCTTTCTTCTTGATGCAATGTCTCTCCCGACATGGTGGAGGCCTAGGTGCTTTTTCCAAACCGGAGTATTACCATCCACCGATGTCTCACTTCTTTAGGTGGCCGAGTCGGGTCACCAACCTGATGCTCTGCTACCAATGTTACATGAACGGAAACCTTGGTGTACTAATCCACAGTGACTTGGAGTGCTGCCACATGGACTTTGTCTAGTGGATCTGTAATTTTAGCTAATGGAAAATGTGCTTCAAATTGATGAATGAATTGAGTAACAGCAACATGATCACACTTACAATCATACTAAAATTTGGGGAGGTTCATATAACGGTGGTGGCAGGGGCGGTGGAGGATGAGGTATTAGCCATCTTGGAGCGGGATGCCTGAATCTGTGCCATCGTCTCTAATGCTGGATTTTCATAGCCTCCCAATTTGCTGAAACTCTCAGTCGGCTTCTTTTCGACAACGCTGGTCTTCCTCATACTTGCATGTGGCTTCCTTATCCCTTTGTGTTCCTCTGCACATCTATGTTTCACTTTATTTTTTTCTTCTTCAACTTTTTTCTTACTTCTTCACATCTTTCGTCGTCTTTTCTTCTTTGTTCCTCCAAACCAAAGGACATTTTGTTAGATCGAAGGGGCCTTCTTTGGGCTTCTCTTTTTCAGTGTGGCAAGCGGCATCTTCAATGAATTTATTTGCTCTATCATTGTTCTCAGGAGCTTTTCTGTGCTTGGTGGAAGCGTATTTTCTTTTGGTGTGTCGCTTTGGAAGCTTTGTGCCTCCATAACTTCCTGTTGGCTTTCTTCTTGATGCGATGTCTCTCCCGACATGGTGGAGGCCTGGGTGTTTTTTCCAAACCGTAGTATTACCATCCACCGATGCTCTCACTTCTTTAGGTGGCCGAGTCGGGTCACCTACCTGACGCTATGATACCAATGTTACATGCACGGAAACCTTGGTGTACTAATCCATGTACTAATTCACAGTGACTTGAAGTGCTGCCACATGGACTTTGTCTAGTGGATGTGCAATTTTAGCTAATGGAAAATGTGCTTCAAATTGATGAATGAATTGTACAGCAACATGATCACACTTACAATCATACTAAAGGTTTATATAACGGTGGTGGTAGGGGTGGTGGAGGATGAGGTATTTGGAGCCATCTTGGAGCGGGATGCCAGAATCTGTGCCATCGTCTCTAATGCTTGATTTTCATAGCCTCCCAGTTGAGTCTTTGTTGAAACTCTCAATCGGCTTCTTCTCAACGACGCTGGTCTTCCTCATACTTGCATGTGGCTTCCTTATCCCTTTGTTCCTCTGCACATCTCTGTTTTGCTTTATTTTTTTCTTCAACTTTTCTTCTTGCTTCTTCACGTCTTTCGTCGTCTTTTCTTCTTTGTTCCTCCAAACCAAAGAACATTTTGCTAGATCGAAGGGGCCTTCTTTGGGCTTCTCTTTTTCAGCGTGGCAAGCGGCATCTTCAATGAATTTATTTGCTCTATCATTGTTCTCAGGAGCTCTTCTGTGCTTGGCGGAAGCATATTTTCTTTTGGTGTGTCGCTTTGGAAGCTTTGTGTCTCCATGACTTCCTATTGGCTTTCTTCTTGATGCGATGTCTCTCCCGACACGCTGGATTCTTGGGTGTTTTTTCCAAACCGTAGAATTACCATGCACCGATGCTCTCACTTCTTTAGGTAGCCAAGTTGGGTCACCAACCTGATGCTCTGATACCAATGTTACATGCACGGAAACCTTGGTGTACTAATCCACAACCCTAAGCTTGATTAAGAACAAGATGTTGATTTAACATAATTAAGACAGAGGAGAGAGAAGAAGAGAGAGATTGGTGTCAAGGTTTTCTTGTATTTTATATGGTACAAAAAGGTGGCTGACTGCTTGTACATAACTTAGGCCCTTGGGCAGCCCCATAGGAGTGACCTCTGGCCCTACATGACTTCTATTGATGAATTAGAATACCGCTTGATGAAATAACTGAATGCTTGGCCTGAATTATGACTTGATGCTTATATATTATGCCGGATTGCTGGTCGGCCAGCTCTAAATGTTGTTGGACTGCTGTGGACATGGATACTCTTGAAAATATATATATATATGGATGCTGCTACTTTACTGTTGTCCCATGTGCTGGCTGACCTTGTGCAGACAGGCGCCTGCTGCCTAGGTCCCCCTAATGGCTGCCGATTGGTGACCCAGACCCTCCATGATGATGATGGCGATGAGGATGATGGTGATCACAGTGATGCTAATGATGCTACTACTGTTTATGTTGCTACCGTTAATTCTCGTCTTGATGAAGATGGTGTTGATGACCTAATTGCGTGTCCTAATTGATGATTAACGAGGGATTAAGGCTGTTCATGTTGGAGATTAGCCATGGCACAAACGTGCACGTGACATTCATCATATGAAATCATCACAAGTACATGCTTTTGTAGGTTGGAAGCCTTACCTTTTGACTCTTAGAAATCCCACACACACTCTAGATAAAAGACACATGGCAAACTTATCCCATCGTCCTATAAGGGAGTGTTCTCACCCTAAGAAGGTGTTCACACCTCCTGAGCCCCGAAAACCCAACCAAACCCCCCCTCGGAGTGAATGAGGTGTTATCTGATATACTTTCAATAGTCAAGGTGTTCAGATTTTGGGGGACTTCCCAACTCGAACCCATGACTACAAAATATTCAGATTTTGGGGGACTTCCCAAGTAGAACCCAAGACTATAAAATATTCACATTTTGGGGGACATCCCGGGCAGAGAACCCTTGACTCATACTTGGAAATAGAAGAACTTTTGGAAGTTTAGAAACTTCCAGTCGAAGTGTCAGTGAAGATTTGCCTTTTTTTTCGATGGCGTTGCCAAGAAATTGACACTTGGGCTACCTTTTCAGGCTCATGGGCCAAGGTAGAGAGTCTATACTTCCCTAAATTGGGAGCTGTGGAGGAAAAACCCCAAAATTTTGTTGATACAGAGACTCCAATTTGATGCAGGAGGCTTAACGTTGGAAAAGCCCCAAAAATTTGCGGGTGTTGGATCTCCAATTGGATGGATTTCTCCATATTTGAGAAAAGGCCCACATTTGCAAGTTGCAAAGCTTTAATTTTTCAATCTCTGTAGAATCCCCGAGTTTCTGCAAATGCCCTAAATTTTGATGAGCAAAAAAAGTATGATTAATCAATTTTCACCTCCCCAATTTTGATTGCTAACGTGGCAAGCTGCAAGTGGTAGTCGATGTACTGAGTACTAACATGGCAAAGATGAACGGATGCCTGTGAAGACGGAGACATCGAGTGCTTGACGGAGATGGACAGCAATGGCTGATCCCGGCTGAGGCGAACTGTTGGTGGCTATGTGCTGAAAAGTAGACAGACGGAGAGGTTGTGGCGGGCAGCAGGCTGACTACTGAGGTTGCTCCCCAAAAAAACGCAAATATGATGTTGGTGGTGATGGCCGCAGCAGCATCAAAAATGCAGCCCTAATGATGATGATGATGATGATGGCGGCAGCAACATAAAAATGCATCCATGATGATGGTTCATTTCAGAAAACACAGGTGGAAGGTGGTCAACCAGCACACATGGGTGCACAGCTGGGTAGAAGATGGTTGACCAGCAGCAAACCCTAAAACGCTGACAGAAGATGGGTGCACAGCTGGGTAGAAGATGGTTGACCAGCAGCGAACCCTAAAACGCTGACAGAAACCCTAAAATGCAGAAATTTAAGAAATAGTATGAAGACAATGGACGGGCTTTGATACCATGTTGGTATTCACAAGATCTGGAGCTCAAGCTATGGAGGGTGGAATTTCCATGTTGTGAGTGTAGGAGAGATGAGGGTTCAAGGAAAGAGAGGAATATATATACCTAGATGAATCCAGGAACATGCCAAAATTAACCTTATAAGAAAGTGCAATTTATAACCTCATGGCAATCATCCACAAGACAATAAACCATCAACTCCATCATGCATAGTATGGACTATATACTATGACATCCCCACTAACGTCATCAGTGCCCAATAGTGGGTGTAGAACTTGGTATCAATATATGCTCCCACACACACACACCCCATGCACACACACTGCATACATTCATACAAAGGTCTGTGTGCTGAGTTTCTGTCAGAGCTCCGGAGACACAGGGCAGACTCGAGCATAATGAAGCCTAGCACCAAGGATCATAACAAATAGAAAGAATTATTACAACAAAAAGGTAGTTGATAGGGCATATGCACCACTAAAGATAGAAAGAATTAACACAATATCAACTGGCTACAACTTGGACGAAAACTTCACAATGTGAAATTTGCATGTCCGCTAATATAGCATAAAGATATACCTAGATGAATGCGGGAACATGCCCAAATTCACCTTATAAGAAAGTGCAATTTATAACCTCATGGTAGTCATCCACAAGACAATAAACCATCAACTCCATCATGCATAGTATGGACTAAAAACTACGACATCCATGACAATGGTGAAGAGAGAGAGAGAGAGAGAGAGAGAGAGATTTGATAGACCACAAGAAAGAGATGTTGCACAATTCACATGATATTCTTATTGTTATACAAGCAAAAAATATATATATTACACAAAGAAAAATAAATATATATATACCTAGATGAATCCAGAAACATGCTCAAATTCACCTTTTAGGAACGTGCATGTTATATACTCATGGTAGCCAACCCACAAGACTATATAACTATCTATATAACTATCAACTCCATCATGCATAGTATGGAATAGATACTATGACATCCCCACTACCGTCATCAGCGCCCAATAGTGGGTGTAGAACTCTGTATCAAGATATGCTCTCACACATGCACTCCACACACACACACACATAAGACCATATATTCACACAAAGGCCTTCATCCTAAGTTTCTGTCAAACCTCCGGAGATGCAGGGTAGATTCAACCGTAATGAAGCCTAGCACTAAGGGAAGTAGCAAATAGAAAGAATTAGTACAGCAAATAAGTAGTTGATAGGGCAAATGCACCGCTAAAGATAGAAGGAATAAGCACAATATCAACTGGCCGCAACTAAGACGAAAAATTCACAATGTGAAATCTGCATGTCCACTAATACGGCTGAATGATATACCTAGATGAATCCAGGAACATGCCCAAAATCACCTTTTAGGAACGTGCAAAACATGCATCCACTCTGCATATACACATGTAGACTTGGAGAATCACCCATCAGTTCTCTTGTATTCCAAGGATATCATCTTCCATCTTGTACACTTGTGTACTTGGCCAAAATCGAAACAAATGCCATGGATAAATCCATTAAGCACTGGCCAAGAATGGGTGTCCAAGAATGGGCCCTGGCCAAGATCTCCATATGGGATCTAAAACAGTTCCAGGGGTCCTGCCTGGGATCCAAAACATTTGGAGATCTCCATGTGGGCCCTTCTCAAGATCCCGGATCATCCTGCCATGCCCTTGGACTTCATATGGGCCTTGCCTACATGATCCATACGCATGCCCAAGATTAATATGCCATGCATGTCCCGACAAATTAGGGGTTTGTGACAAATGGTCCTTGCCAAGCAGACTTGTAAATATTTGAAGATGTACTAGCTTGTGCGCAACCATGCTCGACGCTCCTCCTCTAAGGTAAGGAGGCAATGTCACATGCATCAGCCTTCAAAAGCATGTTTCATGGCGTCATGCTGACATGAGCAAATGGTTTTAGCATTAGAAGAGCAGGAGGAGAGAGTGTTGCCCAGTGTCCATGAGGTTTGAGATTTGCCACAAAAGAGAGAGTGTCGCCCAGTGTCCATGAGGTTTAATTATGGTTTTGCACAGGTTAAAGTATGTGTACACCTATAATAGATCACCCAATGCCCGGAGGCACTGGCATGGGAGAATGGACAGAAAAAGAACAAACCACCATGAAACATGATCAGACAAGAGTTGATCCGTGCTGGAAGACAAGAATAAAGCAATCAAACGGCCATGCATTTGAAAAATTTGCAGCCAGCCCAGTTTTGGGGCTGTAGCAGCCCGGAGGCACCCAAAAAAGCTCAGTCAATAGCCCAACTGGGCGGACTGGGGCTGTGGGCTAAAACCCCTTGAAAGCGATGAAAAGGGGTTGATTAACCCCCTTTTAAGGGCCCGATCAGCAGTCTGCCAATGTCGTCCAGGGGAAAAACAGAGAGAAGAATTTTTTCTGGCACCAAGTTACTCTATTCTGTCAGCAACTGTTTTAATCGTTTGCTTCTGCCTCATCTCTCCGGTTGTCATGGCAAGCCTCGAAGAGAAAGAGAGGAGAAAAGGAGAGTAGATGTTTGAGGGATTAGTAAGAGAAGGAGAGGAGATATGGAAAGAGGCTAGCAATGATGGGATGTGAATGGTGGTTAGTGCAATCAAGAAGGGTGAAAATTTTGATGTGGTTTAAAGGTGTAGCCAAGTAGAGATTAATTTGAAGGTAGTAGGTTCAAATAACTCATGATCACTTTTTGATCAATCCTAGTCATTTCTTACTTTGCAATTTTCCATAGAGACCTTGTCCCATGTATTACACTCCATGTAAATGATGTCTACATGTCTCTAAACTCCATATAAATGAGTGTCCTCTTCCTCCCTTCCTTAGCATTGCTTGGTAGCTGGCTGGCATGAAAAGTTGGGAACCATAACTTGCAGTTTGAATATCTAAAACCGTAAACAATGAAAGTTCAACAATGAAGAGTATGATGAATGGGTTGACAAATTGGACATGTATTTTGAAATGAACCCAAGAAGTGATCGCGGGGTAAGGTGTACTTTGCCTCACTCCACATGGAGGGGTATGCACACACTTGGTGGCAACATTTACATGATAATGGTTATGAAATTACCACATGGAGTGCTTTTAAGGATGCAATGTGAAATGCCTTCACTTCCAACTTGAGAAATGACAAGGATGCAATGTGAAATGCCTTCACTTCCAAGTTGAGAAATTACCACATGGGGTGCTTTTAAGGATGCAATGTGAAATGCCTTCACTTCCAAGTTGAGAAATGACAAGTTGATTGGGAAGTGGGATGACTTAGAGCAAGGTTTTGGCATGGTCAAGGACTACACACAAAAGTTCTTGAAACTCATTCTCCATGTGGATGGATTTAACAAGAAATTCAAGATGATACATCAAGGGTCTAAAACCAAACATTTAGGTGGATGTAAGGGCACAAAGGCCTTCTACTCTCCAAGAGGCAATTATGTACACCGAGATCTATGAAGATAAATATGCATATAAAGGGCCATTAAAGAGTGGAGGTAGGGCTGATTTAAATGCCCCAACTTTTGGAAAGTTTACAAAGGATGTTTCGTCAACTCCTACCATTTCTAGGTATCCTACCATCTATGGTGGTGGTTTAAAATAAAAAATTCATATTTGGGTTAAATCCTTCCAAAGCTTTGAGTGGGGATGGAAATCCAACCAATGGAAGTGTCAACAAAAGTAAGTTTATGAAGAAAGACCGAATCAATGAGCTAAGAAACATAAGGAGCATTATAAGACATGCAAGTTGAGAAATGCCACTATCAATATTGTCTTATATGAAGTCATTGAAGATAAACATGAAGAAGACAATGAGACCTTTGGTGATTGTAACGAGTTCATTGAAGATAAACATGAAGAAGACAATGAGACCTTTGGTGATTGTAATGAGTTCATGGAAAGTGATGATAATCATGTACTAGTCGGGGAGTTTCCTTTTGACCTTGGTGGTACTTTACTAGAGAATTTGTAGGTGTATGGATGATGGAATGCCTGTGGGTGCTTTTGAAAAAGCAAGCATGAAGCCAACTTTGTGCACTTTATCTCATGACTCTTACGCGAGATGTAATGGTGCAAACACCTTGAGACTCAAGGTCAATATCAATAGTAGAGTGGCTCATGTCTTGGTGGATAGTGGAAGTACACATAGTTGTGAATGCAAAGTCATTGTGTAGTCTTAAATTATAGCCCATGGCTTTGACAACTTTTCATGAAGTTTAAGTGGCAAATGGGGCTACAATGGATTACACAATGATGTGGCAAGATGTGTGTTTGGAGCTTTCAAAAGAATACACATGCAAACCAAATTTTCTTGTCTTTGATATGGAGCCCATCGACATGGTTCTTAGATGTGATTGGCTCTCAAGTCTTAGATTCTTCACGACGATGAATTTAAAGCAAGGTTTTATGTGGTTTATGCATGGTGAACGGAGTATCACATTGGTGGGAATTAATGTATCAAAGCTTACTTTAATCAATACTACTAAACTTAAGAGAGAGATCAAGAAGATGGGTTATGTATATGTATTACAACTTTGCAAGGATGAGAGAAATAATTCTAACAAGAAGGAAATGCACAAAGGTATGTCAACTTTGTTGGATGAGTACAAGGATGTATTCAACATGCCCAGATGTTTATATGCCCCACTAAAAAGGAAAATTAATCATGGGATATAGCTTGAGTCTAATGTTAGGCCCCCATCAACAAGCTGCCATTCGAATTGTCCAAATTAGAGAGAGATGAGGTTGTAAAACAAGTGCAAGAATTGATGGATATAGGATGGGTGGAGTGGGATGTAAGGGTTCAAAAACCTTGAGACTTAAGGTCAATGCCAATGGTAAAGTGGCTCATGTCTTAGTGGATAACGGAAGTATGCATAGCTTTGTGAATGCAACATCATTATGTAGTCTTAAATTATAGCCCATACCTTTAACAACTTTTCATGAAGTTCAAGTGGTGAATGGGGCTACCATGGATCACACAATGATGTGGCAAGATGTGTGTATGGAGCTTTCAAAAGAATACACATGCAAAGCTGATTTGTTAGTTCTTGATATAGGATGCGGGATGTAAGGGTGCAAAGACCTTGAGACTCAAGGTCAATGTCAATGGTAGAGTGGCCATGTCTTGGTGGATAGCGGAAATATGCATAGCTTTGTGAATGCAAATTGATTGTGTAGTCTCAAATTATAGCCCATGCCTTTGATAACTTTTCATAAAGTTCGAGTGGCAAATGGGGCTACAATGGATTACACAATGATGTGGCAAGAAGTGTGAGCTTTCAAAAGAATACATGTAAACTTGAGAATGAATTTGAAGCGAGGTTTTATGTGGTTTATGCATGGTGAATGGAGTATCACATTGGTGGGAGTGAATACATCAAAGCTTACTTTGATCAATGCCACTCAACTTAAGAGAGAGCTCAAGAAGATGGGTTATGTATATGTGTTATAGCTTTGCAAGGATTCCGATAAGAAGGAAATACACAAGGGTATGCAAAATTTGTTGGATTAGTATAAGGATGTATTCAATATATGCCCAAATGTTTGTTTGTCACCGAAAAGGGAAATTGATCATGGGATAGAGTTTGAGCCTAATGCTAGGCTCGTCTCACAACAAGCTACCATATAGATTGTCCAAAGTGGAGAGACATGAGGTGGTGAAACGAGTGTAAGAATTGATGGATATAGGATGGGTGGAGCCAAGTCAATCTTCTTTTGCATCTTTGGTGCTTCTTGTGAAGAAGTATGGCACCTTTCAGATATGTGTGGATTACTGTGATTTAAATAAGAGTTCTATCAAGAAAAGTCATCCCAATATGATCTTGTGAATGAGTTTAAGGGTGCTCGTTTCTTCACAAAGATTGACTTGAGGTCCAGTTTACCATTAAATAAAGATAAAGAGTGGGATGAGTACAATATCACTATATGTTTATGCTAGTCAAACTATCCAATGCGCCCGCCACTTTTCAAGCCTTAATGAACAAAGTGCTTCAACCATTTGTCTACAAGTTTTTGTTTGTCTTCTTTGACAACATTTTGGTGTATCGTAAGAGTGAAGAAGAGCACTTGAAGCATGCATGCATGGTTTTGGATGCTTTGTGTGCCAACCAACTGTATGCGAAGGAAAGCAAATATACATTTATGGCTAGTATTGAAGTGGAGTACCTTGGTCATATTGTTGGAAAACATAGCATAAGAGTGGATCCCAAGAAGATGGAGCGTGTGCAAAAGTTGCACTCAGTTGAGAGGTTTCTTGGGACTTGCTTGATTTTATAGGAGGTTCATTGAGAGGTGTGTGCACATAGCTGCACCTTTGATGGATAAGCAAAGGAAGCATTCTTTTGGGATGCAATTGCAAATAAGAGCTTTGAAGAGCTCAAGAGGATGCTTACATCAGCCCCTAATTTGGTGTGTCTTGACTTTTCAAATCCATTCACCATAAGGGCGGATGTATATGGAAGAGGCATTGGTGCTGTATTATATCAAGATCATGGGGTTATTACATTTGAGAGTTGTAAATTGGATGACAAGGAGATGAAGTTGCATGTCTACAAATCAAGAGATTTTTGTCTTCATGCAATCAAGAAGTGGCACCATTATCTCTATGGGATTCATTTCTATGTGAGAAATGATCATAGGGTACTCAAACATTTTTTATCACAACTGAATATATCTCCAAAGCAAAGAAGATGGGCGGCCACTTTGGAAAACTATGATTTTAAGATCGCTTATACAAAGGGAAAAGATAATGTAGTGGGCCAATGATCTTTCACGGATGTGGACTTGTTCTCTTTGAATGCAATCTCGGGGGTACATAAAGATTGGGTCATGGAAGTTCAAGAGGAATATCTCTTGGACGAGGAAGTGTCACAAATGGTGTAGAAATTATAGCAAGGCACCTATAAAGACTTACCTCATTATATGAGCTCAAGAATGGTCTCTTGTACTATAAGGATAAAATCTATCTTGTACCCAGTTCATCATATAAGGCCAAAGTGATGGAGGAAATGCATGCAACCCTTTGGTGGGTTATAAAATCTTTGACAAGATAAGAAAGAGTTTCTTTTGAAAAGGGATGTGGAGATGCATATATCATAAAGTGTTTGCCATGTCAATTAAATAAAGATTCAATAGATAAGCCAAGAGGATTGCTTCATCCCTTATCTATTCCCGAGGGGAAGTGAACACATATATTTATGGATTTTATCATGGGACTTCCTTCCACTAAGAAGGATTGTGACAGCTTGTTGTAGTGGTGGATCCGTTGACAAAAATGGCACTTCATTCCTACTAGGGTTACTTATACAGCATTCATTGTTACAATAAAATTTGTGGAGTTTGTATTCAAGTTGCATGAAATGCCCTAACAAATTGTAAGTGATAGAGATGCCAAGTTCATGGGTTCATTTTAGAGAACACTATTTGACGTCATGGGTACCAAATTGACTCCTAGCACTACCTACTATATGCCAATTGTAATAAGTGACAAGTTCATGGGTTTATTTTACAGAACACTATTTGACCTCATGGGTACCAAATTAACTCCTAGAACTACCTAGCATCTAGAAACAAATGGGCAAATGAAGAGAGTCAATAATTGGATGGAGAGATACTTGAGATACTTTTGCCATGATACTCAACATTCATGGGATGAATGGTTACCTTTGGCAGAATTCACTTACAATAGCATAAATCGTGCAAGCATTGGCATGTCACCTTTGAGGCTACTTATGGATACAAGGTGAATGCACCAATGGTGATCAACAAAGAGAAGATTGTGAATAAAAATGCAAAGAGAGAATGCAATGTAAGAACAATTTAAAGAATGCTCAAAGGAGTACGAAGCAATATGCATATGCCCACAGGAAATTCGTGGAGTTTAATGTGGGTGATTGGGTGCTTTTATACATACTAAAATCAAGGGCAATGTAAACACTAAGATGGCACATAGATACTACGATAAGATTGAGAGAAGAGTTGGGCAAGTAGCCTATAAGCTAATGATACCAGAAACTACATGCATACATGATGTGTTCCATGTCTCTCGATTGAAGGCATATGTGGGATTAATAGTCGACGTACAAGATGAGTTGAGTGAATGAGGAAGGTATGATAGAATATGTACCACGAAAGGTGTTGGCACTAGAGAAAAGGTGTTATACAACTGTTCTTTGGTGGAATACCTCATCAAGTGGAGGTGTTTACCCAAGAAAGAGGCTTCATGACAACTTGCCTCGATCTTAGAAGGATATGATGATATTTTGGGTGCATTTGGTGGCCTAAACAAGGAGGAATAATAGTGGTTTTGCTTGCTAGAATTTCTTATAGTGGTTATACAATTGTTCTTTGGTGGAATACCTCATCAAGTGGAGGGGTTAGGTGTTATACAACTGTTCTTTGGTGGAATACCTCATCAAGTGGAGGGGTTTACCCAACGAAGAGGCTTCATGGTAACTTGCCTCGATCGTAGAAGGATATGATGACATCTTGGGTGCATTTGGTGGGCCAAATGAGGAGGAATAATAGTGGTTTTGCTTACTAGAATTTCTTATAAATCATTGTTAGAGAGCTTCATACCAATTAGGTGTTAGCGTATGCTTGCTAACACCTAATTTCTTATAAATCATTGTTAGAGAGCTTCATACCAATTAGGTGTTAGCGTATGCTTGCTAACATGGTGGAAAACAAATGCTTCTACACATAGCTATGGAGTATACATGTACACATGAGCATGGAGTAAAAGACATGGATTAAGAACAAGATAAAGACACAAGCAAAACATCATAGTGTATTCCCCTTCCAATTTGCATACAAGAGGGACTTTATATAGCCATACAACCATGTGACTCTTGGGATACCCATGTGACTATTGGGCTCTCATAACCTCCACAAGATCCTAACTCCCAACTAGCCCTCTTGTAACCACTTCTTGATATGACATCTTTTAATGACCAAATCCCACAACTCATTAGCCTAAGCTAATGCTAGTAATGCTAGGGGTGTTCATACCTGTCAATACCTCTCTTTCTCTTTGTTTAATTGGGGGTTACTATCTCCTATCAATGCCAAGTATAGCATGAAAATATCCACCAATCCGATGAAGAATCCACAAGTATATACCGATAAAGAATCTCATCCATGGACACTCAAGTGTGCTATGATTTGTGTCGGTGAAGCTTGCCATCCTAGGCCGCTAACTTTTTCCCCTCTTCCTCTTTGTGGATGTGGATATAGTCATCCACATCGGCCTCCTCTTCCTCTTGTGGATGTGGATGTAGTCTTCCACATCAACTAACTCTATAGGTGATTCAATGTAGCTACCTGCTTCTACTCCATGTGTCGGGGAAATCAGCTTCATCTCCAAAAGTCCGTCTTCGAGAGTCCGAGAAGTTTTCTTCCACTCCAGGTATCTACAAAGTGAGTCCTTCCTTAGGTCTGGAAATTACAACACCCAACAAGTAACTGCATTCTAGAAATCATTACATCATTTTCCTCTATAATTTTCTAATGCTTTTAACATTTTCATTTTGGTTTTCTTTCCATTTTTCTTGAACTTAGAGGCGACTTGATAGGGACCTCTTTGGTTCTCTCCTCCGGCCCTCATGTCTCATGCACAAGATTAGATGCATCCAGCAAGGATTCTCCTTGGCTTTCTTGGCCAACTTTGGCCCCTCTTCCTCTTTGTGGATTTGGATGTAGTCATCCACATAACCAACTTTGCATGGTTAATATCAAAATTTTAAAAAACATACTTTTGCTCTAAAGTTCTAATAGTTTCTCCACAAAAATTACATGTCTTTCTCTTTTTGCCCATTTTGATTTGTGATAATCCGAGTTGGATGGGTATATGACACCTTAATATAAAGAAATGAGAGAGAATGAATGGAAACATATCATACTTGAATCATCTTAAGAGGTCAAGTGGAAGGGAAGAAAGTGCCCATCAAAAAGCATTAGAAAAATCCATAAATAAAAACACAATTGCATTGTATAATGACCATTGTTGCTTTACAGAGACTATAGCACAAAAAATATGTAAAATTTGAACCCGATTTGCTAAAGATAAGTTGTAGATTAGGTTGAGAGCTATAAATTTTTCTTTGAATCATAGCAATCCTATGCTTCTATTAAGAGTTATGACCTCTGTAATGCTGCCCAGTTTTTTTAGAAATTTGCAGAACTATGCACCTTTGACTGTACCTACTTGCAGCAAAAATAGCAAGAAATGGAGGCATGGTTTTCACTTGACATTTTAAGAGAAGTTGTAGATTAGCTTTAGATCTACAACTTTTCTTTTTATAGCATCCAATGCTTCAATGAAGAGTTATGCTTCTTGCAAGATTTAGCAGTTTTTAAAAGAATAGGTTGGGAATGCATCTTCTCTACTTCTTCTTTCTTGTATTTGGGAGTATTGGTAATTGAGGTACTATCATGGGAGCAAGTTTTGGGACTGTTTTGAAGGGATAAAATGCATTTTCAACCATTGGAGGTAATTTATAGCCATGAATTACATGAGGATGCTTTCACACTTGACATGTCACTCGCTCATATGATTTGTGGATATGGTATCCAAGCACTTATATGTGGAAATCCGACCCATATGGAAGTCCTAAATGTTACAAGGTTTTTGAGGACGAAAACCTATGGGTGGGGATATTTTGTAAGAAAGTGCTAAGGCTAAATCATTAATTCGCCAAATGGGATCATGTACAAAGGACTTGTAAAGGGAAATGGGCCAATAAAGGGGCCATGGGCATGGTCCAATGTGGAGGCCAAGGCATATGTGAGTGTGAACATAGGGCATAGATATCTAAGATAATTATAAGCCCTAATTGTAAATAACTTATATAACAATTATGTCTTGCTTTGTAAGGTTTCATAGACCTTCTCCCATTTCTTAGACTCCATGTAAACGATGCCTACATGTCTCTATACTCTATGTAAATGAGTCTCCTCTTCCTCCCTTTCTTTCATATACTACCATCTGATTTACATTTAAGCTTGTAACTCACTTAGTACCGACAATGGGTTATGATTTGGATATTCCAACAAGGGTTGTGCAGTACCCCATGCTTTCAAAACTATATCCCACAAATATGCATTTCATGGCCTTGTCTTGAAGCTTGTGTTGGTGTTACACGATGACACAAGAGCATATGTTAAACAACCAAACACACGCATATGAGTTGCCACTGGCTTCCTTCCATTCCATGCCTCATACAACGCCAAGGTGTTTAAAGCTTTGGTGGTGCATCTATTTAAAACATAAGCTACATAAATGATTGCCTCCATCCAAATTTTATGAAGTAGGCTCTTGTAAGAGACCAATTCTTACATTTTACCACATCATTCATGGATTTTATAACATACCATCTCCATAAGAGACCAATTCTTACATTTGACCACATCATTCATGGATTTTATTTTTTTGAATTAGGCCTTTTTAGGGCACATACTTTTATGAACTAGGCTTATGATAGGGGTGGTGTACAATTATTGGGCAATAATTATACTTTAAATTTCTTAATAATTACAAAGAGCAAGAATTTTCCTTGGAATTTGTTTGAATCTAGTGTACAGATTGTATAACAAGAAAATCCTTATAGGACTTAAGTCTTCAATGTAAAATAGTTGGCTGGTATAATATTAGGTATACCTACTCATGTAATAATTGGCTGGTACAATATTAGGTATGCCTATTGATGCCTAGTTGACTCACGTTTGCTGACTCATGTGTCCACACTCACGGCTCTCATGTGTTCACACTTACAGCTCGCAGCTTTCACGTGTCCACACTCATCATGGCTTATAACTCTCATGTGTCCAAACTCATGGCTCACGGCTCTCATGTGTCCACACTCATCATATCTCATAGCTCTCGTGTGTCCAAGCTCATGGCTCACAACTCTCACGTATCCAGACTCATGTGTCCAGGCTCATAGCTCAGAGTTCACCATGTGTTGACCTTACATCCTTTTTTATGGGTCTTTGGGCTCACGTCTCCCAACCCGAGAGTTGGTTTGGCCTCATTTTTAGAGTTTCTTGAGATTTTTAGACTTGATGGGGATAACTAAGGGTATTAATCCTAGTTAGTGGTGATTATGTAAGTATTTAAGTGTTTTTCTATTTTTTTAATTAGATTTGTGCGCTTCTAACCTGTCCATCAAAGAAATGTATGAAAAACATGAAATACATGAACATCAATGAACTATCCCACTCTAATCCACACCTAATGGAGCTTAATGTTCATGTTTATAGAATGGATTCCTAATCACAATTATTAAGCTATTCCTTGGATTAATTTAACAAGATCAAAGCCTTATGAGCTTCAAAATCATGCAAAAGGTTAATGAAATCAAGGTTTTACCCTTCCAAGAGATGAAAATAGAATTCCCTAATGTAACAAGCTTTAAAACAAAACAATAAAACAATAAAACTAACACATCCAAGGCTCCAAAACCATATGTTTTTGGAATGTGACCTCCTAATCAATACCAAACAATATTGGATAATCCTAATAGCTTAGAATGGATGAAGGAATAGAGCTAATCCCTAGGCTACTCCTTGTCCAATGACATAAAAAATATTCACATTAGGAGCTAATATCAGCCTTATTGAACCATGTGTCATTGGGTCTTGCCTTCAAGCCATATATAATTCCCCGATGTGGGTGTGCTAGCTCATCCTTGCTACATTCCTTTGTTGTCACTCTAGAATACTCCTTTGCCAATGGGGTGAAGGAAGAGCTCTCTTTGGCTAGATGGAGGCAAATAGAGATTCAACTTTATGGTGGTTCTCTCTCACAAAAGGCAGGGAAGAAGGAGAAGTTAATGCAAGACAAAAACCTATAGACAAACCTATCTCATATGCATCCATCAAGCAAAAATATTCGATAGAATACATGCAAGAAAGAATAGAGAAGAATGGGAGCTCACAAGTATTCTATTACAAGGGAATGGTTATCTACAACTTAGTGTAAAAAATGACATATATAAATGACTAGTTTTCACAGTAGGCCGACCAAACTTAAAAATGGTTTGGCCTCTACTACTAGTCTTTAGCACGTATTTCTTAGAATTTCCCTATTCAATATTAAGCTCAAGGTAAGGATGATTTATATTTTCCACTGTTATCTTACAAAAAATGGTAAGATGGCAAAGTGCCTCCGGGTGGGTGAAACCATGTTAACATGACCTTTCTTAGAACCTTGCACACTCTCACATGCCCACCCTCACAACAATAAGCAATTCTTACACTTTATGTAGGAGCATGATGGACACACAAGGGAAAAGCTATGCTCTTATAGATTATTCACTTATGGCAGGCAAGTCCAATATGTTGAAATATCAAGTGATGATATGTAAATGTTAGGAGCAAGGGGAAGTGGTATATGTGACCCTCATTTATATGAGTTGCATAAGTTATGGACTATGGTTTAAAGGCTCAAAGGGAGCTTAAATATGAAGGAAAGTCAATTCATGTGGAGGCAAAAGTAGGTGCATTAGAAGAAGGTGGGAAAGAGGCCAAGTGGGTGCTCACTTTCAGGGAGATGGTGCTCAAATCTAGGAAAAATTAGGGACAACTTAATCAAGCTTATGGGTTGACATTAGTGGAGATGTAATAAAGCCTATAAAAAGGCTCTCTGTCTAATGGATTATCATATGATCTTTTTTCTAAACCTTTTACTTCAATGATTATGCTCTATTTTTTGTCATTAGCTTTGTCATTAGTCTAAATCTCTTTCCTACATTTTTAGTATGTCAAGATGTTGATTCTAATTCATTTTTACACACCCTAATCCTTTCTAGACATGGATCTTAAGTTGATATCAAAGACACCCATCAACCCTTAAGTATCTATGTAGGTAGAAAGGTGTTGTGCCTAGTTGTAACTTTATAAGATGTATGATAAGCCCAAAGAATAGCTAAAAGCTTTTGCTCTCGGCATGTGTGTAAGGTTTCAACTGTATTTGTGAGGACCTTGTTGGTACTTTTAACTTGTCTATTCACTTTTGGATAATTTGTGAGGACCTTGTTGGTACTTTTAACTTGTCTATTCACTTTTGGATAATAAGGTGTTGACTTCCTATGGTTTACAATGAATTCATAAGAAGGCGACTATCTCATTCAGGAAGTGCATGCCTCGGTTTCTAATAATCTATAATGGATAACCAAATTTGGTGTGATGATGATATTTTTATAAAGAAACTTCACCATTAATTTGGCATCATCTTTTATTGTTACCTTGGCTTCCGCATGTTTGGTGTAATAGTATGTGGCCAGAATGATGTCATGAGCTTCGATATGGTGGGCAGGAGGACTAATGGCTCCTACAAAGTCTATGTCTCATTTAGCAAAAGGCTATAGGAACATAATAAAAGTCATGGACATATAGTCTCTATTTTGAGTTACTAAAAATCTTCGCATCATGCATCACATCTTTTCATAAATTCTAATGCATTGCCAAAGAGGGTAGGCCACCACATACTAGCTTACAAAATCCTTCATGCTCATGGATGCAAAGTGGCCTGCACATATCCTTGCATGGGCTTCCTCAAGGATCTCTATGTAATGATATTTATGGATGTAGAGCCTCAAAATGTCATCCCTGCTGCCTTGCCTATACAAGTTGCCAGCTATAAGTGTATATGGAGAAACTGACTTAACCAACTTGCAAGCCCAACCAAGAGTGATTTCTTCATCCACCAGTGGAAAAAAAAGGGGCTCTCTCATCACTCTAATCTAATACTATGCTCTAGTGAATTAAGCAGGCATTAGGCAAGTCATCTTCCACACATGTGGGAGGCTCACCATTAGGAACTTAGGAAAAATGGTCAGCCAAAACATGCTGAGAACCCTTCCTAAATGTGACCATAAAGTCAAAGTCTAATATGATCAACAAACATCAGGTGATGCGGCCAATGGTGCAAGGTTTGTTCACATCACTAAATACAAGAGGGCTTTTGTGATCTACAAAGAACACAAACTTGTTGGCAAGAAGCTAGTGTCTAAATTTCTTCACTATGTATACCATAGCTAAACCTTCTCTTTTCGTGGGGGTCAGTTAATGTGCACATGAAAAATCATATTCCATCTTGGTGGCCTGAGAATGGAAGTTAGTGCTAATGCTTTCTTTATTTTTTTAAACGATTTCTTGCATTTTTCAGTCCAAACAAAAATAATTAACAACCTACAATGAGGTAGTGCCAACTCAGTGTATATGAAGATGAATCTTCTATAATATCCATAGTGATCCATAAATCTATAGGCACCCTTAAAGTTAAGGGGTCTTTGAAGTTCAAGAATGACCTTGATCTTACTCTTTATCAACGGATATGCCATCCCTAGAGACAATGTGTCCAAGAATTACATCGTGACACACCATGAACTATTGACACTTTTGGTAGTTAAGGGAAATCCAATACAGCTTGCATAGCTCAAAGACTTTCCGTATAGGTAATCTATATATTCTGTTTGAGAGGAAATTCACACATAGATTGCCATGAACACTTCTGAGAATCTACTTAGGAAATCTATGTATTCTTTCTTATAGGAATTCACACACAAATTATCCATGAAACACTTCTAATCATTTTTGCAGGTGATCCTTGAAAGTTGTATTCATAAGTCTTTGGAACATGGTAGAAGTTTTGGTAAGTCTAAAGATCATGACTTTGTAAGAAAAAATACCACATTGAGTAGCAAAGTCCACCATCTTATGTTGGTGTTACATTCCCGTAACGCCGCTACGGGCATTACCACAAGAGGGGACGGCCTCTGGCTCACCACCCAACCATAGAGGAAGAATGAGGATTGCCCCTCATCCCCCAGGCTATATAGTGTGTGGCCTGCCGTCCACACTAGCCTGGCCGCCCATGACTCCGCATGGGCGTCCTCTCCCACTGAACCCCGGACATGGCCATCCGGTCTGCCGTCGGTCACAGGCATTACAGCCTACGTGACATTACCCCCCCCTTAAGAAGAGTTTTCGTCCTCGAAAACAAACTGGGGAAACCTTTTGGAAATTGCACTACGGCGTTCCCAGGTTGCTACTCCTCATCCCTATCTGTCCATTTAAAAAGTACCTCCTGGTACACTTTATGTTGGGTTTGTCTGTCTCGATACCCAAGAATCCTTTCCGGTTCATGTGGTATCTTTGGTGGAGTGATCAATTCCACCAAAATATCTAGAGAAACTGCGTTCTCTAACCCGTGAACTGATTTCTTCAGTTTACTGACATGGAAGACAGGATGAACTTGAGAACTCTCCGGTAACTCAAGTTTGTAGGCTACGTCCCCAATCTTCTTAAGGACCTTGAAAGGACCGCAATATTTAGGAGAAAGTTTATCACACTTTCCCGTTTTCATGGTTGCTGACTGCACAGGAACCTTTAAAAATACAAAGTCACCTTTTGCAAAGGTCACTTGTCTGCGTCCTTTATAGGCAAATGTTTTAGCGCGATCCTGTGCGCTACGAATGCTCTCGCGTACAGCTTTGAGCATATCATTCATATCTTCAAGGAAATCCTTGACAGATTGAATCTTCTCCTTTTCTAGGCCTACAGCCATCGGAGATCTCGGGTGGAATCCATACATTGACATGAATGGTGTAAATCCAGTCGCTGAATGCTTGGAGTTGTTATAAGCAAACTCCAATATGGGCAATCTTCTTCCCAATTTGATTGCTTCTTACTTACATAAGAACGCAACATATCCTCGAGTATTTGGTTAACTTTTTCAGTTTGACCATCAGACTCCGGATGATCTACCATACTCATACTCAGAGTAGTATCCAATTTTTTTTTTTTGAATACTTCCCTCCAAAAATGACTGTTGAACTTTCTATCTCTATCCGACACTATATCTGCGGGCAGGCCATATAGCTTATAGAGATGTTCAATAAAGAGTTTTGCCAACTCTAGCGTTTTTATAGTTTTCTTCGTGGTAATAAACTTTGCCAGTTTAGTTGTCCACTACTACCCACACCGAGTCATTCCCTCGACTCGTCTTGGGTAAACCGGTAATGAAATCCATGGAAATGCTTTCCCATTTCCCTTGAGGAATCTCCAGCGGATGGAGTAGTCCTCCAACTTTAAGACGTTCTGTTTATTGACTTGGCACTTACTGCATTTCAGCACATAAGTCTAGACGTTCTTAAACAAACTAGGCCAATAAAACTGTCTTTTTACTAGTGCATAGGTCTTCTGAATCCCAGGATGACCCACACTTGGACTATCAGAACTATACTCCGAAGGCTCGGCTAGCCTCTCCGGACTAACTCTCGCCTCGCTACCCGCTGCACCTACGGTTAGTCTCTCCGGACTAGCATTACGTGCTGGCGAGGAAGGTGGGCGAGGCTGTGACAAAGTGCATATGCGTACAGCGCGCCAGACCTTTGTAAAGACAGGATCATGCTCACACAAGCCATGATCATGCTCACACAAGCCATGATTTGGTATTTCAACCAAAACCTTAAGGCAAATTTCATGCCTTGATTTTGCATCATGTCATTAGCACAGAAGCTAATGTACTGGAGAGCACTCTAGTAGCACAAGTTCTTAGACTATGCTACTAGATATTTGTAGACTACGCTACCATGTTGCATTACCAACTTGTTAAAACTTCTCCTTGGAAAGCTCTACGGCCATAGGAGAAATAAACTAGAGCCAATCTAATCATGCATCACAAGGATCAGTTCCAAAGTTGAGAGATACTTTCTCTCTTAGAGTAACATCATTGCACAAGCATATGCTCTAGAATCTTGTTGAGTTTCTAACTACCATCAATCTATGGATGGTTAAACTCCACTCTAAATCAGAGTAAATATAACTTTTGAAAATTTCCTTTCAAATATAACAATCAAACTTCCTATCTCTTATGCCATACTATATCTGCGCAGGCAGATCATATAGTATGTGGAGATGTTTGATAAAGATTCTTGCACCACTACGGGTGTCTGGAGTTACATCCAATCACTTACAACTCTTTGTTGCTATTACCAGACACATCCCTTCAAGTATTGTCTGGACTCACACAACTATTCGAGTTTATGTGATATTTGAGGATATCCCTCCTTTCCCTCAAGAAAGGTTTTTGTCCTCAAAAACTCTACTGTCAAGCGGACTACGCGCTAGTGTCATAGGTCCAAGAACAAATCTAGACCGTGTGTAATATCATATGTTATATTCTTGAGTCCTTCCAAGAAACTTTTAAACATCTTGCAACGAAGATGTGGTATAGTGTCTACGCACATATGGTGGTACTATTGATAAACTGTTTTGCAACAGATTAGTGGTTTCACACTTGTAACAAAGTGCTTTATTGTTGCATATTATTACCCTTCATAAGCGGTTACACACTTATGAATCATCTGGGTGGATTGTACCATCTATCAAAAAAATTCCAAACTACTAATAACCACATTATCAATCCACAGATAATGACTGAGCTTGCTGCGAAGCCATAGGTTGCTAGATAATTGATGGTAATTACACAAGTCCAATGTCTCATTACATCATACATTCAATATAAATGCAAACATCACAATACTTCGTGATGATGAACTTAGGAATTTCATCCTATCCCTGTTTGGTGTTGGTATGAAGTATAACTATGAGAACATTATTTGCTGCCTCCTCATCATAGCGGCAAAGCTACCTACCCATCACAGGTGGCAATCTCTACCAAGCTATAACCAATGACAAGCAAATAAACGAGTACTCTTGTAAGAACTTCATAACCATATCTCACACCCAACTCATAATCACTATATGGATTAAATGCCAGGGCTTGCAAAATTGAATGTTATCTGATAGGTAGAGGGGATCATCAAACTACGGATAACCTTGATAACTCACTAGGACTAGTGATGTGTAACTTTTAAGTTACTCCACTCTCCTTGCTTATTCCATACCATCGAACAAATCAGTCCCTCGATTTGAGCAACGTCAACATATTTATGAGTACCTCGATACTCATGGATTGTGGTTCGATAATTTAAAATGTCGATCTAGAGTATCTTTCACTCGAGGATCTTAATGTTATTAGCAGTTATGTATTAGTAGTGAGTAACTACGTACCCACTATCATCACACTAGTGAGTAACTACGTACGCACTATCATCACACTAGTAGCTCCATACTAGTCTGTGAGTAACTACGTACCCACTATCATCACACTAGTAGTTCCATACTAGTCTGTGAGTAACTCCGTACCCAATGGCGTACCTCCCCCGAGTGGGAGTACCATATACAACCATCTATAACAAGATGATTAAGTCACTTGCTGCTAAGAAGTGACTACACAAATTGACCCCTCCATTGCACATTGCAGTACAATTTTTGGTATTACAACTCGAATTTTTGGACGTCCTTATCATAGAGGTCAACTTAAAAACTAGTGCATAGGTCTTGTGGAGTCTCGGCCGACCTAACCACACCACTGGTGACTTCCTACAAAAAATGTGGCGCCGAAGTCACCACCTATGTACTTTAACTCCGTAAAGTACATGGTCTTCATCTGTCATCTATGGAAAGTTGTAAAACATTCCTGCGAGATGGATATTTATCACCCTAAAATCATTGTGCACTATTTTAGTGTGAAGAGCTTTTTTCCTGGGTACCATGGTTCACCCCAAGCTCATCTTTTGCTAAATTCTCCGATTTAACAAAAGATATGTCTGCCTCCAAACACTCCGGTTCAGCCCCAGACTTTGAGTTTACTTCTTAACACTCCGGTTAAGTCAAAACTCACCAGATACAGTAGGATTTACCACTAAGCTCTCCGGCTTAGCCTTCTATCCTAACTCAGCCCGAGTTTATGTACACTACATATGTCGGATCCGATACTAACAACAACCAGGCTCATCTGGAGTGAGATACTACTCACTATTGCCATGTAAAGCCTTATTAAATCCTAGAAATGCTCCACTCATTCCCAGGGGTCATACGACTCATAGGGTTTACACGCACATGAACTTTGTAAGCAACATAGCCTGTCATGCAATATTACAATTGCTTATGTAGGAAAGTAATATATTTCCCAAATTTATATGGTAGCAACTAAAATGTGCTCACAATCGCACACTTATGTTGAACATAGGCAAGACTACACTTGCAAAATGCTATAGGGCGTCCCCCATGCATGAAACTGTTCAACCAAACTAGTCTTTACTGCTAACCTCTAGATTTAGATCACTCCGGAACTAAATCACTTTGTTAGCACTAGCACACCATCATGGTCTTGCTACCTAGAGCTTCTCCGAACTCTGTAAAACTGGGTTTTATCCCAACTTATGGCTATATTTGGTAATTTTCAAAGTTCAAATTTTATCTTGCACACTTTATCACTACAGACAAGTGTACATACAGACCTGCCAAAGAGTCAAGTTACATGCACAAGCCTTGGCGTCCCATTCCACCCAGACTACAATTGATTCCGTGAGAATTTGATGTCCCATACCATCAAATTACCACCTAACCAACTGATGTGACATATAAAAAGGCTCTTTCCCCCCTCGAAAGATCACCACAAACTCTCGAGCAGTGGGATGTCAACGCATGGCAATAAAAAGAAGAGAAAACCATGCTTGTAAGTTTAAGAACAGTCTCTTCGATCAAATTGTATAAGGGTATTGAGCATTACATCTCAAGACTATACCTCTTCAGATTTACCATTGATTTTACAAATCAATCCTAAATCTGCTATTATTATCTAGGCGTATGCTAATCTTTTAGATTAGTACTCCTAGATAAACCAAATTGAGTACTACTAGCAGCACTGCTAGCCACACCTCAGGGATTACTTTTACCAGGTAATCACGTGACTAAATCAAACTAGTCACTAATCTCTAGGCCCAAGTAGTGACACTATTTTGTTACTACCAACAAGGGCCAGCTTGCCTTTACGGGCCAAAGCTCTCTTGTTGCTACAAACAGTAAGCAACTTGTTTGGACACAAGGCATAACCACATCAAGACTACGCTTGTACATGGTTCTCCTTGTCAAAGTGTATCACGATCTTCTAGCAACTGTTAAAAGATTGTGAAGGGTTATGAGCACTACGGCTCAATTAGGCTTACCTTGATTTCTCGTGATAAGCACTCCGTCTAATTTGGGCACAACTGACGCCATTGCCGGTCTTCTTAGCCCAAGTAAACACACCGCGGTTTCACATTTACACTATAGCCAAACTACGTGACTTTTATGGTCAATACTAAGTGTATGCTCAGCTTAAATTTAGTCTCTCCGAACCAAATGTGTGATCACCACATGTGTTATTTTCGCGGTGCTACGGTCATAGACGTGTTCACTAGGCACAACGGCCATAGAACGGCTTTGTCTCGAAGGATTCGGCACTACGGCCGTGGGATTTGTCTCTCTCTTAGCACGCGATGCTACGGCCGTGTGCGGTGGGTCTCTTTCGTGGAAAACGAGCACTACGACCACACGGCACGACGGTCGTGTGGGTTGGTTTCGTGGGGTGTGTCTACAGAAGAACACATTTGTTTGTCACCACAGAACAAACACAAATTTGTTCGAACAAAAACTTTGACTCTAGCAAAACAACGTTCGCAAAAGTGTAAATTGAAATCTGGCGAGGCTACGCTCCCAGAGTCTTCATAAAAAATTAAAAATTGTCAAGAGGCTGTGCTTTGCCAGATTGTTCCTCCCCATTCAAGAGAGGATTCGTTTGAATTTTTTCATTTTTAATTTCATAAAAATGAACAATAAGAATATATTTAAAAAAATATATAGGTTTTTTAACCCCTTTTTTTTTTCTGCAGCGTTTGCTGGTGCCTGCAGCGCTTGCTGGCCTGGCCGCCCAAGGCTGGCCGTGGCCCTGGCCGCCCTCTGGGCTGGCCGCCCACTGGCTAGCTTGGCCTGCCTGGGCGCCGCCGTGGGTGGGGTTGGCTGCCGCCGCCCTGGCCGCCCGCTGGCATGGCCGCCCACTGGCTGGCTTGGCCTGCCTGGGCGCCGCCGTGGGTCGCCCCCCCATTTGACGGCTTCAAAGCGTTTAAACAAACGTTGCCAGCAGCTTCGCGTTTTCAAGGCCGCCTGGCTTTGCTGGTCGCGGAGGTCGTCATTCAAGCAGACGCTTCAACGCAACTTGACGACGCTTCAACGCAACTTGACGTTTGTTCACGCCTCCCCCAGTGGTCATTGTGGGGCTGGTCTGCGCCGGCAATCAGCAGCAGCTTCAAATCGCGAGTACCAGCGTGGGGCTGTGGGGCTGCTCTTCGCCCCCCCCACTCAACGCAAGAGTATTTCCCTTGGCCATGAACAGCTTCGCCGCCTTCCACTCGTCCTCGCTCCCAACTTCCACCTTCACCACTGTCTTCGGCCGCTCCACCTCCCACACACAGCTTAACCTTTTCGCAGCCATTCAACGGAGAGCATTTCGTTTTTTTATTTCGGGGGGTTGGTCTGCGCCCCCCCCCCACCTCCACACAGGTTTCAATCCTTTGAAACCTTCAACACAGAGTTTTTTTTTTTTCGAAGCGATTCAACGCAAAAAACAAAAAAACAAGAATTTTGCTTACCTGCGATGCTGCTCCTTGTGTGTGACAGGGAGAGAGAGAGAGAGAGAGTTCTTCCCCTCCATTCTTCCATGGCTGCCTCCTTCCACACCCTCCATTCGAGATAAGGATAAGGAGACGAATGGTCGAAAACCATCGAGTGGGCTCCGGTCCCCCGGTCACGCGCGGGCTCTGACAATCCCATCGAACCACGCTCTGATACCAGTGTTACATTCCCGTAACGCCGCTAGGGGCATTACCACAAGAGGGGACGGCCTCTGGCTCACCACCCAGCCATAGAGGAAGAATGAGGATTGCCCCTCATCCCCCAGGCTATATAGTGTGTGGCCTGCCGTCCACACTAGCCTGGCCGCCCATGACTCCGCATGGGCGTCCTCTCCCACTGAACCCCGGACATGGCCATCCTGTCTGCCGTCGGTCACAGGCATTACAGCCTACGTGACAGTTGGTCCTTAGATCATTACTTGAAAACTATACTCATAAGTCTTTGGAACGTGGTAGGAGTGCTGGTAAGTCTAAAGGGCATGCCTTTGTAAGAAAAAATACCACATTGAGTACCAAAGGCTATCTTATGTTGGTCCTTGGGAGGATCAATCATCACTTGATTATACCTCGAGAAACTGTCAAGAAAGTTATAGGCCTCTTTACCCACTGCTACTCTTTTTAATGTATGTAGAGTGTAAGGAATGCTTGCTTTTGACCCCGGCTTGAAAAACAAAACAAAACATAGTGTAAGGAAGTGGGTAGCTATCCTTCACAATGTGCAGCATTTACCTTCTTTAGATTTATGCAAGGCCTTAGGTTGCCATTATTTTTAGTAACTACCACAATTGGAGACACCCATTCCATGTGTTCAATCTCATAGTAGATGTATCCCACATCCAAGAGTTAATGGATTTCCCCTTTGACGAGCTGACCATATTTTGGATTCATCTCACATGGTTGTTGCTTAACAGGTCTTGACTTAGCCACAATCAAAATTGTATGCATTACAACAGAGGGGTATAATCCTTTCATGTCAGAGTATGACCACGCAAGCACATCCCGATATTCCTTGAGAAGATCAATGAGATATTTCTCTTCATCTAGTGAGGTCTTTGGTAGGTTTGGGTTCCTCCCCATTTCAAGTCATGACAAAATATAGCATGTTTTGGCAATATAGAATAAATTGTAGGGTTCCAACCCTCCTATGGTGGTGGTTGTCCCAACTAGTCTATTTCTGGAAAAACAAGGATCTATCGAGATGAATGGGAAGATTGAACAATCTTCCTCCTTTTGGTGTCAATGGGTCCCTCAAAAACTTATTCTAGATTCCTAAGGGAGGACCGCTTAACCTTCACTTTGAATGACTCTGTATCCTATGTTGTAGTTGCAAAAATGCTAAGGGATGGACCTTGAATTTCCTTCCTCTTCTTCCTTTGCCAAAGCTTTTATCCTAGCTTTGGCTTGACATAAAACAGTCATTTAAAAATAGATTTCACATACAAATACAGTTCTAACAATATTTCCATCTTTTCTCATCACTCCACATCCTTTCACATTAGTCCTCCCCATATTTTCTCATCTTCCCATAATTTTTTTTCTTCATTGATCCCTATCACATCACATCATTCCCATATCAAATTACTTCCAATCGCATCATCCACACATCAATCCACATCATCCATACATCCATCCACATCATCCACATCAATCCACATCATCCATACATCCATCCACATCAATCCACATCAATCCACATCATCCATACATCCATCCACATCAATCCACATTATCCACACATCCATCCACATCTTCCATACATCCATCAACATCAATCCACACGTTAATCCACATCATCCATACATCCATCCACATCAATCCAAATTATCCACACATCAATACATCCATTCACGTTAATCCACATTATCCACACATCATCCATACATCCATTCACGTTAATCCACATTATCCACACATCAACCCACATCATCCATACATCCATCCACATGTTTCCACATCATCCATACATCCATCCACATCATCCATACATCCACATTATTCACATCATCCACATTGATGTGGATGGATGTATGGATGATGTTTCCACATCATCCATACATCAATCCACATTATTCACACATCTATCCACATCTTTCATACATCCATCCACATGTCAATCCACATCATCCATACATCCATCCACATCAATCCACATTATCCACACATCAATCCACATCATCCATACATCCATTCACGTCAATCCACATTATCCACACATCAACCCACATCATCCATACATCCATTCACGTCAATCCACATTATCCACACAACAACCCACATCAATCCACATTCATTTCATAAGTATTCCCATTCTCATCTAATCACATCCTTTTCTACCTCATCACTTATTTCCACATTCATTTTATAAGTATTCCCATTTTCATCTAATCACATCCTTTTCTATCTCATCACTTATTTCCTCATTTATCCTCATCATATCTCATCCATTATCCACACATCAATCCACATCATCCATACATCCATTCACGTCAATCCACATTATCCACACATCAACCCACATTATCCATACATCCATTCACGTCAATCCACATTATCCACACAACAACCCACATCAATCCACATTCATTTCATAAGTATTCCCATTCTTATCTAATCACATCTTTTTCTATCTCATCACTTATTTCCTCATTTATCCTCATCATATCTCATCCACTTGCATCTACCCATACATCTCATCACTTCACATACATTAACATCTATCCAGTTTACATCGCATCTTATCACATCCATTTCACATCACATCTCATTCATTCACATCCTGATTCACATGCTAACACATTCATTCACGTCCCTTATCGTTCATTCACATCCTGATTCACATCACATCACATCCATTCACATCCCTTATTATTCATTCACATCCCGATTCACATGATATCACATTCATTCACATCCTGATTCACATGCTAACACATTCATTCACATCCTATATCATTCATTCACATCTGGATTCACATGCTAACACATTCATTCACATCCTATATCATTCATTTACATCTTGATTCACATGCTAAGACATTCATTCACATCCTAGATCATTCATTCACATCCCGATTCACATGCTAACACATTCATTCACATCCTATATCATTCATTCATATCCCGATTCACATGCTAACACATTCATTCACATCCTATATCATTCATTTACATCCTGATTCACATGACATGACATCTCATCTATTCATTCACATTTATCTGATTCACATCACATGTCATCACATCTATTTACCTCTCATTCTCATCACTTGTATTCTCATCACATCCATTCTCTATTCATTCTCATCTATCTGATTCATATCACATCTTATCACATCTATTTATAGAATGTAAGAGAATTCTTATTTTTGATATAAAGATTCTTTACACATCTATTTATGCATAAGAACAACTTCAGTGGGAAATAACACTTTTATAAAAATCCGTTTATGCATCTATTTATACATAAATTCAATTTTAAGGAGAATAACACTTTCGAAAAAAAAATAAATCTTTTATGCATCTTTCTATGCATAAATTCAATTTTAATGAGAATAACTCTTTTGAAATAAAAATCAAAATTTTTTATGGATCTTTCTATGCATAAAATCAAAATTAATGAGAATAACTCTTTTGAAATAAAAATAAATTTCTTTATGCATCTTTCTATGCATAAAATCAAAATTAATGAGAATAAATCTTATGAAATAAAAAAAATTTCTTTATGCATCTTTCTATGCATAAAATCAAAATTAATGAGAATAACTCTTTTGAAATAAAAATAAATTTATTTATGCATCTTTCTATGCATAAAATCAAAATCAAAATTAATGAGAATAACTCTTTTGAAATAAAAATAAATTTCTTTATGCATCTTTCTATGCATAAAATCAAAATTAATGAGAATAACTCTTTTGAAAAAAAAAAATTCTTTATGCATCTTTTTATGCATAAAATCAAAATTGATGAGAATAACTCTTTTGAAATAAAAATAAATTTCTTTATGCATCTTTCTATGCATAAAATCAAAATTTGATGAAAGTAACGCTTTTATAATTAAAAAAAATCTTTTATGCATCTATTCAATTTTAATGAAAGGAACACTTTTATAATAAAAAAATTCTTTTATGCATCTATTTATGCATAAAAATCAATTTTGATGAAAGTAACACTTTTATAATCAAAATATTCCCAATATGCATCTTTCTATGCTTAGAAATTAATTGTAATGAAAATAACACTTTTATAATAAAAATATTTCTAATATGCATTTTTCTATGCATAGAATAAAAATAACACTTTTAGAATACACAAGCGGTGGGGATTACTCTTTTTGAATAATAAGAATATAAAACTTACTTCACCAAATTTAAGAAAATTTTGCCATAACCTCCTTTGTATGGCTGACCATTTTTCAAATTTTTCACTCTAAAAATTACTAGAAATTATCCAAGATGATTTAAATTATTCTAATCTAATCAATTTCCACTTTATTAAGAGTAAACAATATGAAAAGTTTAATTCCATAAATTTTTCACTCTAAAATTTACTAGAAATTATCCAAGATGATTTTAATCATTCTAATCTAATCAATTTTCACTTTATTAAGAGAAAATAATATGAAAAGTTTAATTCCATCAATTTGATTACACATCTAGGATAAAGAAATAATGAATTCATTGTTTTTGGCTCTCGGGAGGAGTAGAGTAACAGTGCATAAAACACTATCAACCATTTACAAAGGGGGAGGCTTCATTCATAGAAAAAAGTGAGTCTCTGACCAAGGAACCTGATTCTAGAATTTTCCAGATCAATTTGGTCAAATTTTGACCATTTTTAGGTCAGTTTAGCTTACTTTTTGGATCTAGTTGAAGCAGGAGAGAGGAGAGATGAAAATATCTCATTATTTGTGAGTTTAAACTTCAACCACACATGTGAAATAGGTGCCTCCTTCATGAGGGGAATTCCCCACACTGAGGTGTCAAAAATGCATCATTTCTTCTAAATATCTCTTCTTTGTTAACTAATAACCTTGTCCTTAGTCAACTCTTCATCTTATGTGAGCATTTACTCATTTTTTGGGGGATTTTCTTTCACTATTCCATTTATCTCCTCCCTACATTTGGATTAATCTAATTGGTCCATATGAATCTTAATTCAAAAATTTCAGAAAATCTGGACCCTTAGGCTAACGTCCTTTTTACCTGATTTTAATTTATTCCAATTGCATATTGGAAATTTCTTTTTGAATATCTGTTTCAGGGGAAACCATTTTAGACACTAGGAGGATTTTTATATCCAAAAATATCTCAATTTTGAATTACCTCTCTCTAGACATTTTCTCTTTTTAGGCCAAAACAGGGTAAAACAGGATCTTTCTTTTATTTCAGAGAGGGGAATAATTATAAGATCAGAAGGGAAGGTTCTTAAACCTGCACACCTCAAAAGCCGGAGGGAGGAATCTTACATCCTACCCCACTTAAAAAATGCGAGATGTCCTCATCTCGCAAAATTAGACGAGAACTCTTTTCCTTAAGATCCAACTGATTCTGGGGTTCCTTATAGTTTGATGAACCCAACAAAATCCTAGGATAAAGATCCCTTATATAAATTTCATCATCAGATAATAATTCACTCTGATTGTAACATTCAATCCTTACCACAATAATGGTCCATTAGACCGAAATTTCTATCTGAACAGTCCTTAATGGAAATTTTCAATTATACAGATTTTTAATTTGACATCCCTTAACTTGATCCACTGGGTCAAGTGTTAACAGCACCAATCTGCCAGCATAATCCACTAATCTCATAGTGATTTTTTGAAGTCATTAACGTCCAGCTACGAACATCATCACAGGGACTCGTCCCATTCATCCTCATTTTGTGGTTTTGCTTAGATTATTACATTTCAACCAAAATTCAGGAATCTTCATTTTTCAATCAAAATCCAAATCAACTCATCAGTTCTCAACTAGAATTTAAAATCATATCAACCACATTCGAATTCATCGTCTGGATAGTATTAATGCTTATAATTTCAAGTCTTATATACTGCCAGTAAAGAGATGCAGTTATACCCTCGGTATATAATACGGGTAGTCACGGTCCTTGGAACTATAAGGTAAATACCATCATGCCTAGGCCTCAAGCAAGTCAGGGATTCCATATAATTGCGGTACTTCCATCCGAAGGCCCAGTTACCGATTTACGAATTTTAGTTTTAATATCAAATTGTATGAATTTTATCACACAATTACAAACTTTTACTGTTTTTTCATAAATTTTTGACATTTTTGGCTTCTCAGTTGATCCTCATTAGCCAATTCGCTCTGATACCAGCTGTGAGGTCCCTATCCCCACTGCACAACAAATTCAGGGGTGCTAGCAGCGGAAGTAGCACTTCTTGCGCGGGGCAGGGTCCCACACTCGGAGCCTCGCCCACGGATATCCTGACAAGAGACTAATCATCGGTGCATCCAAATCCAAACCCGAAAAAACTTCCCTTGCCCGGAAAGCACATGCGATTCCTCGAGGATAACTTTTCTCTAACGTAGTCAAAAGCCTTAACTAACTGAACTGATCGAACCGAACTCGTAAGTCCCATAGTCAGATCAGGGAAAAGATTGTACTTGGATCATAGAGACCAACGCTTTTTTCCCTCATTGAGAGGCACAACCGTTGATTCTTTTCCATAGAACAATTTTGGTCTGGGATTTACTCCATCTATCGAACTAGAACAAAATTGAGTCTCAATTTAGGGATCCATCAGTCCAGCCTAACCCCAGTCCCATGGGTTAGCCAACCGCCCAACCACTGTAGTGATGGGATCCAATTCAGAATTTGGCTAGGTTGTCCTTGGTACAAGGGAAAAGAGTTCCCAGGGCCCCTAGCCGGATATTCATGCAAACTTAAAACTAGTCACACCACTTACACACCCAATATGAAATTGCCTTTTTCACAAATTCAACAGTCTTTAAAACAATCATTTAATGAAACCATAGTGTCACTGATCATAATCCTTTAATTATCCAGTTGAATCCTCATTTCCAAACATTCCTTCATCGGTGTACTGATGGCATCATTGGCAAAACCAGAACGCTCACCCCCTCTCCACTCAGGGGCCTTTCCTAGCTCATAGTAACCGGCAACTATTCACTTTAAGAAAAATGGAGTCTCCGTTGAAGATCAGCAAGATCAACCAACAGATATATATAAAAGAGCCATGGACTCATCCGTTGAGGACCAGCAAGGTCAATCAACCAGATCCACCCCCGAATTCAGAAAACAACTCTTACTCCTTGTTCCAATATCTTCCCCGACGTACGTGTGGGTATCTTCGGTGACCCAGAGCCCGAGCACCGTATGGTCAGCACCCTCTAGGATCCTTCGCAGGTCACCTAGCGCTTCACTCATAAACCGCTTCCTTGGTCCCTCATCCACTGTACCGGAAGCTCACCATTTAAACCGAGGCTGGTCAAGACCTCGGTCGACCTTGCTACGCGAGACGTCCTCCGTTGACTCTCTGTCTCAGCAGTTGCAACTTTAACAGATAGGTCTCCACCACGACCTCATTCACAAGACGATCAAAATGCTTCCCCAGTGTTCTTGACATGAAACAGTCATTTAAAAACAGATTTTACATACAAATACAGTTCCAACAATATTTCCATCTTTTCTCATCACTCCACATCCTTTCACATTAGTCCCCATCTTTTCTCATCTTCCCATATTTTTTTTTCTTCATCGATCTCTATCACATCACATCATTCCCACATCAAATCACATCCAATCGCATCATCCACACATCATTACACATTATTCATACATCCATCCACATCATCCATACATCCATCCACATCAATCCACATCAATCCACATCATCCATACATCCATCCACATCAATCCACATCATCCATACATCCATCCACATCAATCCACATTATCCACACATCCATCCACATCATCCATACATCCATCCACATCAATCCACATTATCCACACATCCATCCACATCTTCCATACATCCATCCACAACAATCCACACGTCAATCCACATCATCCATACATCCATTAAAGTCAATCCACATTATCCACACATAACCCCCACAGCATCCATACATCCATCCACATCCATCCACATTATCCACACATCCATCCACATCTTCCATACATCCATCCACATCAATTCACATGTCAATCAACATCATCCATACATCCATCCACATCAATCCACATTATCCACACATCATCCATACATCCATTCACATCAATCCACATTATCCACACATCATCCCATATCATCCATACATCCATTCACATCAATCCACATTATCCACACATCAACCCACATCAATCTACATTCATTTCATAAGTATTCCCATTCTCATCTAATCACATCTTTTTCTATCTCATCTAATCACATCTTTTTCTATCTCATCACTTATTTCCTCATTTATCCTCATCAGATCTCATCCACTTGCATCTACCCATACATCTCATCACTTCACATACATTAACATCTATCCAGTTTACATCGCATCTTATCACATCCATTTCACATCACATCTCATTCATTCACATCCCGATTCACATGCTAACACATTCATTCATGTCCCTTATTGTTCATTCACATCCCGATTCACATCACATCACATCCCTTGTCATTCATTCACATCCCGATTCACATGCTATCACATTTATTCACATCTTATATCATTTATTCACATCCCGATTCACATGCTAACACATTCATTCACATCCTATATCATTCATTCATGTATCCCGATTCACATGCTAACACATTTATTCACATCCTATATATTTCATTCACATCTCGATTGACATGCTAACACATTCATTCACATCCTATATCATTCATTTACATCCTGATTCACATGCTAACACATTCATTCACATCCTATATCATTCATTCACATCCCGATTCACATGCTAACACATTCATTCACATCCCGATTCACACGCTAACACATTCATTCACATCCTATATCAGTCATTTACATCCTGATTCACATGACATCACATCTCATCTATTCATTCACATTTATCTGATTCACATCACATCTTATCACATCTATTTAACTCTCATTCTCACCAGTTCTATTCCATTCTCTATTCATTCTCATCTATCTGATTCATATCACATCTTATCACATCTATTTATAAAATGTAATAGAATTCTTATTTTTGATATAAAGATTCTTTACGCATCTATTTATGCATAAAAACAACTTCAGCGAAAAATAACACTTTTATAAAAATCCGTTTATGCATCTATTTATGCATAAATTCATTATTAAGGAGAATAACACTTTCGAAATAAAAATAAATCTTTTATGCATCTTTCTATGCATAAAATCAAAATTAATGAGAATAACTCTTTTGAAATAAAAATAAATTTCTTTATGCATCTTTCCATGCATAAAATCAAAATTGAAGAGAATAACTCTTTTGAAATAAAAATAAATTTCTTTATGCATCTTTCAATGCATAAAATCAAAATTGATGAGAATAACTCTTTTGAAATAAAAAAAAATTCTTTATGCATCTTTCTATGCATAAAATCAAAATTTGATGAATGTAACGCTTTTATAATAAAAAAAATCTTTTATGCATCTATTTATGCATTAATTCAATTTTAATGAAAGTAACACTTTTATAATAAAAAAATTCTTTTATGCATCTATTTATGCATAAAAATCAATTTTGATGAAAGTAACACTTTTATAATCAAAATATTCCCAATATGCATCTTTCTATGCATAGAAATTAATTCTAATAAAAATAACACTTTTATAATAAAAATATTTCTAATATGCATTCTTCTCTACATAGAATAAAAATAACACTTTTAGAATACACATGCGGTTGGGGATTACTCTTTTTGAATAATAAAAAGATAAAACTTACTTCACCAAATTTAAGAAAATTTGGCCATAACCTTCTTTGTATGGCTGACCATTTTTCAAATTTTTCACTCTAAAATTTACTAGAAATTATTCAAGATGATTTTAATCATTCTAATCTAATCAATTTTCACTTTATTAAGAGAAAATAATATGAAAAGTTTAATTCCATCAATTTGATTACACATCTAAGATAAAGAAAGGCTGAATTCAATAATGAAGAGAAGGGGGAAAGCCTTTCTAGCAAGGCATAACATCCATTTTCATTTTAAAGAAAGCAAAAATCAGAAAACCATAAAATAGAATAAGAAAAAGTAGAATTTCTAACTTACTAGGAGTTTTGTGAGCTTTCCTTTGGCTTGATGGTTCGAGGGATCTACTCTTATTTGCAACAAGAGTGGCCACCAATTCTTTTGAAGAGGAAATGGTCAAAAACAAATGAATTATCAATGAATTCACTGTTTTTTGGCTCTGGGGGGAGGAGTAGAATAACAGTGCATAAAACACTATTAACCATTTACAAAGAGGGAAGCTTCATCTATAGGAAAAAGTGAGCCTCTAACCAAGCAAACTGATTCAAGAATTTTTCAGATCAGTTTGGTCAATTTTTGACCATTTTTAGGTCAGTTTAGCTTACCTTTTGGATCTAGTTGAAGCAGGAGAGAGAAGAGATGAAAATATCTCATTATTTGTGAGTTTAAAACTCAACCACACTCAACCACACATGTGAAATAGGCGCCTCCTTCATGAGGGGAATTTCCCACACTGAGATGTCAAAAATGCATCATTTCTTCTAAATATCTCATTTTTTTAAACTAATAACCTTGTCCTTAGTCAACTCTTCATCTTATGTGAGCATTTACTCATTTTTTGGGGGATTTTCTTTCATTCTTCCATTTATCTCCTCCCTACATTTGGATTAATCTAATTAGTCCATATGAACCTTAATTCAAAAATTTTAGAAAATCTAGACCCTTAGGCTAACGTCCTTTTTACCTGATTTCAATTTATTTTAATTGCACATTGGAAATTTCTTTTTGAATATCTGTTTCAGGGAATACCATTTTAGACACTAGGAGGATTTTTATATCCAAAAATATCTCAATTTTGAATTACCTCTCTCTAGACATTTTCTCTCTCTAGGCCAAAACAGGGTAAAACAAGATCTTTCTTTTATTTCAGAGAGGGGAATAATTATAAGATCAGAAGGGGAGGTTCTTACGCCTGCACACCTCAAAAGCCGGAGGGAGGAATCTTACATCCTACCCCACTTAAAAAACGCGAGATGTCCTCATCTCGCAAAATTAGAGGAGAACTCTTTTCCTTAAGATCCAATTGATTATGGGGTTCCTTATAGTATGGTGAACCCAACAGAATCTTGGGATAAAGATTCCTTATATAATTTCATCATCAGATAATAATTCACTCAGATCATAACATTCAATCCTTATCACAATAATGGTCCATTAGACCAAAATTTCTATCTGAATAGTCCATTAGACCAAAATTTCTATCTGAATAGTCCATGGAAATTTTTAATTATACAGATTTTTAATTTGACATCCCTTAACTTGATCCATTGGGTCAAGTGTTAACAGCAGCAATTTGCCAGCACAATCCACTAATCTCATAGTGATTTGCTGAAGTCATTAACGTCATTCCAGCTACGAACATCATCACAGGGACTCGTCCCATTCATCCTCATTGTGGTTTTGCTTAGTTTATTACATTTCAACCAAAATTCAGGAATCTTCATTTTTCAATCAGAATCCAAATCAACTCATCAGTTCTCAACCAGAATTTAAAATCATATCAACCACAAGGCCAACAAACATCTATGCAAAATGTGGAATGCCATTACTGTGGGAAATTTAGTCATATGGCACGTGATTATTTTTGCAAACAAAATGATTTGAGAGGGGGTAGAGCACAACATGGTGGACATTATGCACAACATGGTGGAAATTATGCAAGTGGTGGAAATTATGCATCAAGTAGTAATGATGGTAGTGCATCAAGTAGTAATTATGCATCAAGTAGTAATGATGGCAGTGCAAATCACTTGTTTGCCATGAAACATGTTGTGGGATCTATGATGTCAAATGGTGAAAGTGACGACACTTGGTATATGGACTCTGGAGCATCAAACCATATGACTTGTCATGGCGAATGGTTTGAGCATATGAAGCCTATGGATGTGAAAGGCTATGTGGAAACAGGAGATAATACCCAACATGCTATCACACATGTTGGAAGTGTAACATTGGTTATGAAAAATGGTGAAACAAAGTCTATGGTAGATGTCTTGTATATGCCTTCTATTACAAAAAGTTTGGCCTCAACTGGTCAAATGGTGGAACAGGGTTTACAGGTTCGTTTCAACGAGCATGGTTGCTTCGTTGAGGATTTCAAAAATGGATGTAGAGTCATTGCTAAAGGCAAGAAAGAAGGCAGGTTATTTAAGTTGGATGCTGGGATTCCTCAGTTGAAATCAGCCATGTTCTCTAAAAGCCAAAATGTGGTACATGCCATTGACATGTGGCATAAAAGGATTGGACATGTGAACATACAAAGGTTAAAGAACATGCAAGCAAGAGGCATTGTTAGTGGGCTACCTAGATTCAAGTATGATGGAAATATGCATGATTGTGATGCCTGTCAATTTGGAAAGCAGGCGAGGTTGCCATTTCCTAGAGAAGGCAACATGAGTAGTGTCAGGCTAAAATCTGAGAGGGTTTTTTGGTCAATGTACATATGGTGCGTGTGGTGTGTGAATAAATTTTGCCCTGAATGCCCTGGCAAGTGTACAGGCCGAGTGGTTTGGTTGTAAGCTGGAATATGCACGTGTTTTTTTCGGAGCAGATGATGGTGATCTGGGAGTTTTAGTGCAACTGTGTGGTGTGCGGATGGTTACTAAAAAGAGGGCACCGACGACTGGAATGATTATGTTTGAAAACAATGATGCTGATGAAGACTGCGGGCAGTTCTTGTCATGATTGGAAAGTGTGGGCGCAGTATGTTCATCTGAATGCAAGGAGAAGAGGGGGCCCTTGTAGCATTGTATGGCTATTTTGAGGCTTTAATCAAAAATAAAAAATATATATTCAAATGGCCAATTTAGAGAAGGCCACGTGGGAATTGTAGGGGCTGCCAGCTTGTTATCTCGAAGGTGGCCAGCACGTGAAGGGAAGCGGCCTCGAAGAAGTACAAGACACAGGGAGAATCACCAAAAAAAAGAGAGAGAAAAGACTAGGTAGGAGTCGCCGGCGCTTGCTGCAGAGAAAGCTGGAAGTGCCGTCTGAGGGCTGCTGGGGCAGCTCTGATGCGTGAAGGCAACAAGCCTAGGTCAGGCGATGGCTGGTGGTGTCACCGCTTCGTGTTGATAGTCTGCAGACAGGCGCTTATGCAGACAAACGCAGAGGTGCAGTCGAGAGAGTGGGGCGCTGACCGGTGAAAAGGGAGGCAGAGGCTGGCTGCCGCGTGGACAAAAGGATTACAGGTCAGGCGGTATTGGATAGAGCAAGGCGGAGAGGAGGCTGAGTAGCGACCAGGCATGGGAGTTGGTGGTGTACGTGGTGGTGGTTGCCGCTGAGAGAAGAGAGAGCGTCCGTGTGTATGAAGGGGAGCCACCTAGTTGATGGACAGCATGGCTGGAGGCGACTGGGTGGGCACGTAAAAGGTGGCAAGGTGAACAGCTAAAGGGCTGGAGTACAGCCGGGTGAACAAGAGAAAGAGGCTGCAAGTCTCTTGGGTGATGGTCTAGTATGGGCTGGTGATTGGAGCAGCAAGGAAAAGGTACTGTTAGGAAGGGATTGAGAAGATGTGGCTTTGGCTGGATATTTGAGGATGCTGCGGGGTGAGCAGTTAGTCGTGGTGTTGAGGATTGTGCGAGGCTCTGGTGGTTGGTGAAACTGCTGGTCACGACATACAGAGAGTGAGAGCTGCTGAATGAAGGTTAGCTGGTGTGGGCGCCTTCTGGAGAGAGTAGCTGGTCTTGTGTGGGCGATGATTGCAGGCAGTGCGTGGATGCTGACCAGAGAGAGAGCCTTGGGGTTTTTGTGTGTGTTGGATGCAGAAGTGGTGCTGATGTGTGGGCTGGAGACAGTGGAGCTCGCCTACGACAATTGGCAGGTAGCAACTGGAGACAGAGAGTAGCCGGGCTACAGAGGAAGTGAAGAAGGGTTGTTGGTGTGGGCGCCCTCTGGAGATTACAGGGATCGGGAGACAGAGGCTTGGTCGTCAGACACAAGGGTGTATTCCCTTGGCAGTAAATCCTGTCCAGAGTCCTGGTCTTTGGTGTATTTGCTGAGTTTGTACATGGTTGATGCTGTATGTGTGTTTTGCTGAAATGATCATCTGTCCTTCATGGTTTTGAGCTGTCTTTATGGTGTGGGTGGGTGGCGAATGTTGAGAGAGTGTTCCAGCCGGTGGCTGGTGGTGCCCCGTTCGTGGTAGTGTTTCCAAGTTTGGGAGGTGGAAGGGCTATAGAGGCAGGTTCTTTCTTCTTTTTTTCACCTCACATCCTTCTGGTGCCCCCACTGAGGATTGCTTAGGGATTTCTCTTACGAGGGTGTATGCCCCAGAGTGAGAGATTGAAGGAAGGTGTTTTTGGGTTTTGCTTGGGATTGGAAGTGAAGTTTTGGGATCAAGATGATGTCTTATCCAGAGTTTTATGGTAGTCTGAATGAGGATGTGGCAGACTTCTTGGAAAGGATGGAGGTTGCATGTATAAGCAACCATATTAATGAGCAGGTACAGGTGTTGCGGCTGTTGAGCATTTGTTTGAAGGGGGATGCAAGGACCTGGTACAGGACTTATGAGGAGTCGTTGAGGGATGCTATTCCACGCATTGAGATGACTGAGGATGGATTAAAAACAGCGCTTAGCAACAGGTTCAAGAAGGTGGAAGACCCCGACAAGGTTTGGCATAAGGTGCAAGCTCTGACACAAGGTGAGTTTGAATCAATAGATGATTATATGAAGAAATTTTCTTTACTATGGGAAACTCTATGCAGGGCTTTGGGAGAAGATCAGGTACCGCCTGACATGATGAAGAAAAACAAGTTTGTAGCCGGACTTAAGAGGAGTATTCGCTAGAAAGTGGAATTGAAGAAGCCCAGGTCTTTTGAGGATGCGGTAGAGATTGCTAAGTCAAAAGATTGGAAACTGCAGCGGATGAATCAGCTGGGGATGATTCCTGTTGTAGCACAACCGGAGATTCGTAGAGTGGAGGCTATACCCATGAATGCAGTGATTGAGAGGATGAAGCCCACTGAAGCCCAAACTATGCAGATGGTGCCTCAAGCTAGTCAAGGGGTACCTATGATTCCTGCAGGTTCTGATGAGGGATTGCGACAGGATATGAAATAGATGGTTGATCTTATGAAGAATTTGAGCTTAAATTTAATGGGGAGTACAGGTGGTGGACGTGGTAGAGGCCGAGGCAATAATCCCGAAGGGGGAGATGGACAAGCAGGATATGGACGTGGTCGCGGTAGGGGCCGTCATTTCATTCCTACATGCTGGAACTGTGGTGAGCTCGGTCATCTAAGTACAGATTGTGATAAGCCTCAGCGTATGGGTGGTGATATGTACCCACTACCTTCACAACTACCTGACAGGTCGAATGATTATGGTATTGATATTAGGGATCAAGCAGGTCCCAGTGGAATCACAGCTGAGGAGAAAGGAAAAACTAAGGTGATAGATGTGGTCACCCTTGAAAAGACGAAGGAAGCAGAAGCTGATGTGATGCCTTTGGGAAAACGGATGCCACAGGAAAGGGAAGGCAAAGATGCTGTAGGGCCCAGCAAGAAGAAAGGTAAAGTGAAGGAAGGAGGGGATGTGAAGGTCAAGCAGAAGAGGAAGCCTCATAGGAAGTTTCAGGTAACTGATTTTCCACTAGGGGGTGGGCAGGATAGCTACAGTTTGCAGGAGGACATGGCTGGAAGGAAGGCTAACATTACTTTTGGGCAATTGATAGAGTTAGCTCCCAATTTGAAGCGTCAGTGGAAGAGACTTGTGAACCCGAAAGAGAAGGAGCCTGTCAAAGGGATAGTGACTGTTTTATCTGTCCAGGAGTTACCTGATATATGTCCTGTGTGAATGTGTGGTATAAAGGGAAGAATCTGGGAGAGGCATACATAGATGGTGGAGCACAGATTTGTGTGATCACATTGGCAGCTGTGGAGAGGCTTGGTCTTAATGTTACTGAAGCGTCTGGATTCCGAATTCGGTTGGCTAATCATCAGAAGGTCAAATGCTTAGGTATGATTAAGGAATTGGAATTGGAAGCTTTTGATGTAAAGGTGCTTGTGGATTGTCATGTTATGCCTGCAGGAATGGGTGCATTCCCCATCATTTTGGGAAGACCATGGCTGAGAGCGGTGAAGGCTGTGCAGGATTGGAGGAAAGGGGTCATTACTCTGTATGACAGGAGAGGAGATAAGAAGCAGTTTAACATGGATAACCAGAAGCCTGTCAATAATGAAGAGGAGAGTGAAGCTGATTCGAGTGATGATACGACTAGTAGCACCACTACTAGTGAGGGAACAGAAGATACTTCATCCAGTGAAGAGGATGCAGAGATGGATGCCTTGGTTATTGATGAGGAAGTGCTTGGTGATGAGGTTGCTGAACAAGAAGAAGCCATACATGAGGAATGCGAGGAAGTACTGGTGAATCATGAACAAAGGTATGCCTGTGATATGAAAGAGCTTGCTTTTAAGTCTTTGGATAATGAACCTGTGTGGGATGAGTGGGAAATAGACAGTCTACAGGAAGATGAGCCTGAGTTGGAGCTGGATGACCAGATGTGCATGAATGTTAAGAAAGCCATGATTAGAATTGAGGCTATGAAGGAAGAGAAACACCAGAAGACTTTGAATGAGGCTGCTGCTATGGATGAGAGGGATGCTGTAATAGGTGAATTTCTTGGTGGTCTTGATGAAGATGAGCATACAGGAACTGAGGTGGATGCTTTGGCAATGGTGCCTTTTGAAGGGGAGTTTGTTTTGCCTGTGGTGGCCGGTTTTGATGGTGAGGTTTCTTATACTGATGGACAGGAAAGTGTTATGGTACAGCAGGTTTTTCTTGATGAAGCTTTCATCAGCTATTACCCCCCAGCAGGAGTTGCTGCACAAGTTCTCCGATATTGGTGCTGATCGTATCAGTGATTTTGGGATTGAGATGAGACGGGATGGTGTCTATGTCAGGAGCTTTGTCTCCAGAGGTTCTGGTGATATGTTGTGGGAAGTGGGATGGAAGATTATGCCTGGGGAGGATGACAGAGTTTCTTGGATCACCTGGAATAGAGATGTGTTGGTTACACTGTATGATGCCCAGAGAATAGACGGAGGGAAACGTGGTCATATGCTTTCTGCTGATCATAAATGATTCAGCAGGCTAGGGGTTGGGCAAAGTATGTCAGGCTAAAATCTGAGAGGTTTTTTTGGTCAATGTACATATGGTGCGTGTGGTGTGTGAATAAATTTTGCCCTAAATGCCCTGGCAAGTGTACAGGCTGAGTGGTTTGGTTGTAAGCTGGAATATGCACGTGTTTTTTTCGGAGCAGATGATGGTGATCTGGGAGTTTTAGTGCAACTGTGTGGTGTGCGGATGGTTACTAAAAAGAGGGCACCGACGACGACTGGAATGATTATGTTTGAAAACAATGATGCTGATGAAGACTGCGGGCAGTTCTTGTCATGCTTGGAAAGTGTGGGCGCAGTATGTTCATCTGAATGCAAGGAGAAGAGGGGGCCCTTGTAGCATTGTATGGCTATTTTGAGGCTTTAATCAAAAATAAAAAATATATATTCAAATGGCCAATTTAGAGAAGGCCACGTGGGAATTGTAGGGGCTGCCAGCTTGTTATCTCGAAGGTGGCCAGCACGTGAAGGGAAGCGGCCTCGAAGAAGTAGAAGACACAGGGAGAATCACCAAAAAAAAGAGAGAGAAAAGACTAGGTAGGAGTCGTCGGCGCTTGCTGCAGAGAAAGCTGGAAGTGCCGTCTGAGGGTTGCTGGGGCAGCTCTGATGCGTGAAGGCAACAAGCCTAGGTCAGGCGATGGCTGGTGGTGTCACCGCTTCGTGTTGATAGGCTGCAGACAGGCGCTTATGCAGACAAACGCAGAGGTGCAGTCGAGAGAGTGGGGCACTGACCGGTGAAAAGGGAGGTAGAGGCTGGCTGCCGCGTGGACAAAAGGATTACAGGTCAGGCGGTATTGGATAGAGCAAGGCGGAGAGGAGGCTGAGTAGCGACCAGGCATGGGAGTTGGTGGTGTACGTGGTGGTGGTTGCCGCTGAGAGAAGAGAGAGCGTCCGTGTGTATGAAGGGGAGCCACCTAGTTGATGGACAGCATGGCTGGAGGCGACTGGGTGGGCACGTAAAAGGTGGCAAGGTGAACAGCTAAAGGGCTGGAGTACAGGCGGGTGAACAAGAGAAAGAGGCTGCAAGTCTCTTGGGTGATGGTCTAGTATGGGCTGGTGATTGGAGCAGCAAGGGAGGGCTGCTGTTAGGAAGGGACTGAGAAGATGTGGCTTTGGCTGGATATCTGAGGATGCTGCGGTGAGCAGTTAGTCGTGGTGTTGAGGATTGTGCGAGGCTCTGGTGGTTGTGAAACTGGTGGTCACACGACATACAGAGAGTGAGAGCTGCTGAATGAAGGTTAGCTGGTGTGGGCGCCTTCTGGAGAGAGTAGCTGGTCTTGTGTGGGCGATGATTGCAGGCAGTGCGTGGATGCTGACCAGAGAGAGAGCCTTGGGGTTTTTGTGTGTGTTGGATGCAGAAGTGGTGCTGATGTGTGGGCTCGAGACAGTGGAGCTCGCCTACGACAATTGGCAGATAGCAGCTAGAGACAGAGAGTAGCCGGGCTACAGAGGAAGTGAAGAAGGGTTGCTGGTGTGGGCGCCCTCTGGAGATTACAGGGACCGGGAGACAGAGGCTTCTTGTCAGACGCAAGGGTGTATTCCCTTGGCAGTAAATCCTGGATTGAGATGAGACGGGATGGTGTCTATGTCAGGAGCTTTGTCTCCAGAGGTTCTGGTGATATGTTGTGGGAAGTGGGATGGAAGATTATGCCTGGGGAGGATGACAGAGTTTCTTGGATCACCTGGAATAGAGATGTGTTGGTTACACTGTATGATGCCCAGAGAATAGACGGAGGGAAACGTGGTCATATGCTTTCTGCTGATCATAAATGATTCAGCAGGCTAGGGGTTGGGCAAAGTATGTCAGGCTAAAATCTGAGAGGTTTTTTTGGTCAATGTACATATGGTGCGTGTGGTGTGTGAATAAATTTTGCCCTAAATGCCCTGGCAAGTGTACAGGCTGAGTGGTTTGGTTGTAAGCTGGAATATGCACGTGTTTTTTTCGGAGCAGATGATGGTGATCTGGGAGTTTTAGTGCAACTGTGTGGTGTGCGGATGGTTACTAAAAAGAGGGCACCGACGACGACTGGAATGATTATGTTTGAAAACAATGATGCTGATGAAGACTGCGGGCAGTTCTTGTCATGCTTGGAAAGTGTGGGCGCAGTATGTTCATCTGAATGCAAGGAGAAGAGGGGGCCCTTGTAGCATTGTATGGCTATTTTGAGGCTTTAATCAAAAATAAAAAATATATATTCAAATGGCCAATTTAGAGAAGGCCACGTGGGAATTGTAGGGGCTGCCAGCTTGTTATCTCGAAGGTGGCCAGCACGTGAAGGGAAGCGGCCTCGAAGAAGTACAAGACACAGGGAGAATCACCAAAAAAAAGAGAGAGAAAAGACTAGGTAGGAGTCGCCGGCGCTTGCTGCAGAGAAAGCTGGAAGTGCCGTCTGAGGGCTGCTGGGGCAGCTCTGATGCGTGAAGGCAACAAGCCTAGGTCAGGCGATGGCTGGTGGTGTCACCGCTTCGTGTTGATAGTCTGCAGACAGGCGCTTATGCAGACAAACGCAGAGGTGCAGTCGAGAGAGTGGGGCACTGACCGGTGAAAAGGGAGGCAGAGGCTGGCTGCCGCGTGGACAAAAGGATTACAGGTCAGGCGGTATTGGATAGAGCAAGGCGGAGAGGAGGCTGAGTAGCGACCAGGCATGGGAGTTGGTGGTGTACGTGGTGGTGGTTGCCGCTGAGAGAAGAGAGAGCGTCCGTGTGTATGAAGGGGAGCCACCTAGTTGATGGACAGCATGGCTGGAGGCGACTGGGTGGGCACGTAAAAGGTGGCAAGGTGAACAGCTAAAGGGCTGGAGTACAGCCGGGTGAACAAGAGAAAGAGGCTGCAAGTCTCTTGGGTGATGGTCTAGTATGGGCTGGTGATTGGAGCAGCAAGGAAAAGGTACTGTTAGGAAGGGATTGAGAAGATGTGGCTTTGGCTGGATATTTGAGGATGCTGCGGGGTGAGCAGTTAGTCGTGGTGTTGAGGATTGTGCGAGGCTCTGGTGGTTGGTGAAACTGCTGGTCACGACATACAGAGAGTGAGAGCTGCTGAATGAAGGTTAGCTGGTGTGGGCGCCTTCTGGAGAGAGTAGCTGGTCTTGTGTGGGCGATGATTGCAGGCAGTGCGTGGATGCTGACCAGAGAGAGAGCCTTGGGGTTTTTGTGTGTGTTGGATGCAGAAGTGGTGCTGATGTGTGGGCTGGAGACAGTGGAGCTCGCCTACGACAATTGGCAGATAGCAACTGGAGACAGAGAGTAGCCGGGCTACAAAGGAAGTGAAGAAGGGTTGCTGGTGTGGGCGCCCTCTGGAGATTACAGGGATCGGGAGACAGAGGCTTGGTCGTCAGACACAAGGGTGTATTCCCTTGGCAGTAAATCCTGTCCAGAGTCCTGGTCTTTGGTGTATTTGCTGAGTTTGTACATGGTTGATGCTGTATGTGTGTTTTGCTGAAATGATCATCTGTCCTTCATGGTTTTGAGCTGTCTTTATGGTGTGGGTGGGTGGCGAATGTTGAGAGAGTGTTCCAGCTGGTGGCTGGTGGTGCCCCGTTCGTGGTAGTGTTTCCAAGTTTGGGAGGTGGAAGGGCTATAGAGGCAGGTTCTTTCTTCTTTTTTTCACCTCACAAGTAGCAGGCCACTTGAAATAGTTCATAGCGATGTATGGGGTCTTGCACAAAACCCATCCATTAAAGAAGGCAGCTTATATTATGTGACATTCATTGATGATTTCAGCAGAATGACTTGGATTTACTTTCTGAGAGAGAAAAGTGAAGTGTTGGGAATGTTTATGGACTTCAAAGCTTTTGCAGAGAAGCAATATGGCTCTTGGATAAAATGTTTAAGGACAGATGGAGGTGGTGAATACACCTCACATGCTTTTGAGCATGTCTTGAGAAAGCATTGCATAAGAAGGCAGTTAACTTGCAGGTATACACCTCACCAAAATGGTGTTGCTGAGAGGAAGAATAGAGTCATTTGTGATGTGGCCAGGGATATGCTCAATGAAAAGAGCATGCCATATTATTATTGGGCAGAAGCGTGTGCCACTACAGTGTATGTACTTAATAAGACACCCACAACAGCCATACATGGAAGTATGCTAGAGATGCGGCTTACAAGTTTTAGGCCAGACATTGGACACCTCAAAGTGTTTGGTTGCATAGCTTATGTACATGTGCCTGACGAGAGAAGGAGTAAGTTGGATCCTAAGGCAGAGAAGTGTGTGTTTGTTGGATATGCACAGGATCGCAAGGCATATAAATGTTACAATCCACAAACTAGGCAAGTGGTTATCTCACGAGATGTGGTGTTTGATGAACTTGCTAGTTGGTACAAAGCAAAGAATGAGGGTGTCATTGATTCCCTTGATGCTGATGTGCATGTGAACTTGCCACAAGCAAGTTCTATTTCTATGTCTGGGCCAATAGAGTCAAAGAGTAGCACTATGCGTCCATGGTCAGGACTTTTGAGGCATGAGAGTGTGAGCACTGGGAGTAGTGCTGTGGATAAAGGGAAAAAGAAGGCTGAAGGAATTGGCATTACAAGTTATGAGTCGTCAAGTTCAGAAAGTTTGGATGAGGAACTTGGCATACCAGTTTTATACACACCGGGTGCAAGGCAGGATAGATATGTACCTCCACATGCTAGAGTGACAGGTGTTCAGAGTGATCCACATGCTAGAGTGACAGGTGTTCAGAGTGATCCACATGCATTGCGGAGATCCCAAAGGGTCATGTATCCAGTTGTTGACAGGTTGACATATCGTGATTTTCCTATGCATTACGCATATATGACCTCTTTGGTGAAGCATGTGGAACCTACATGCTATACAGAAGCCATTGGGACGCATGTATGGGAGAAGGCAATGGATATTGAGATGGACGCTTTGGTTCATAATGAAACATGGGATTTAGTTACCTTACCACAAGGTAAAAATGTCATTGGTTACAAATGGGTTTACAAGGTGATCCTAAATCAAGGAAAAAATGGTATGCTAGGTGCTTGGTAAATGTGCTTCACCAAAGAGCACTCAACAAGGGTAAATGGGAGAAACAACCTTAGTAAAATAGCTTGTGTTTGGTGGTGCCCTTCCACAATCAAAGGTAGGTACAAAGCATGAGATACAATGTTTATGATGACCAAGGTGAGTTTTCCATTTACAAAAGTGGCTATCGCACACTAAGCTAGATGCCCATATGAAAGATGGTATATCAAACAAAAACTCTTGGTTTACAATGCCATGAAAAAGAGTATCGAAGCTTTAAAAAACAAAAAAAAAAGATGTGAGAAATAAATGGGCCAAGTCCTTGGCCATCAAAAAGCATAATCATAATCTTTAAGCTAGATGCCCATATGAAAGATGGTACATCAAACAAAAACTCTTGGTTTACAATGCCATGAAAAATAGTATCAAAGCTTAAAAAAACAAAAAGAGATGTGAGAGTTAAATGGGCCAAGTCCTTTGGCCTAAAAAGCATAATCATAATCTTCAAAGCAAAGGTTGGCCTTGTCAAATTGTCTTCAATGGAGAGTCTTCTTCTTTCTTCTCTTTGGCAAAGTAGGCCTTCTTTCTTCTCTTTGGCAAAGTAGGCCTTCTTCTTTGTAAAACAAAACTCCTGGAGATGTCCTTGTTTGCCACAAAATGTGCACTCAAACGTCTTCTTTGTTTAAGGAGTGGCTTTTGAGGATGAGGTTTTCCCTTTGACAAAATAAACACCATCAATATGATACTAACTCTTCCTTAGAATACTCTTCTCTTCTTCCAAGAGAGAAGCTTCAATGTTAATGAGAGATGGAGTAGGAAGATTTAAAACAGTTATGACAAGGGTTGAATATTCATCAAGATGTGATACGCTCTTAATCAACATAACAATTTTATAATCATCTCCTATTTCCTTCTTGATTACTGTGAGTTATGTTAAGAGGTTTTCAAAATCATTAATGTGGGCAGGCATAGTAGTTGTGGAGTCCTTTTGAAGCACAAAAACCTTCACTAACTTCACTAGGAGACTAATGTTAGAGTGTTTACATGTAGCACCAAATAATTTATCTATGGTTTCCCATGCATCTTGAGATGTATTGCAAGTGTAAATGTGATATACAAAAGTGTTATCCAAGTATTCCATTATAATTCCTAGTGCTTTATTATTCTTTATATCCCATTATGCACTACTCTCTCTAGTAGTAAGTCTTTCCTCCTTTCCTTGAACAATGTTCCATAAGTCCTTTTTCATGAGATTAAACTTTACCTTGGTTTTCCAAGTGTGAAATTTCTCTCCCCTAAATGTTTCTCTCCCCTCACCTAGGAGCCGTAATAGCAAGGTCTTACCTCTTTCAAGAGAAAAGATAGTGTCTAATGCTTCACAAGTTTGGCTCAAACTACTTTGGCAGACAGTGAAAATTAAAACACAAGTGCTAAATCAAATAATTATGACCACTTAAAGTAGTCCCCACAAGAAAGCTAATAATTGTGTCTTCTTACATATCCCACGTCCCATACAAATTCAGGTTTGATGCAAGATAAGGACTTAAAGTAATCCCCACAAGAAAGCTAATAACCCATGACTTATTTCATATCCCATGTTCCATACAAATGAAGGTTTGATACAAGATAAGGACTAAAAACTATTCTAATAATGTTTTTATAATACCTGGCTTTCTTTGATTCCATAGCCTTTTATTAATCCTTCCTCTAGTGGGTAGCTTCTCTCTCCTAGAGGTGCTTGTTGGCAAAGTAGGCTTAGAGGTTACTTCTTTTGAAGGTTTGGAGGGTTGGTTGACTGAAGATAATGATGAGTTTTGTCTCAAAAGATGAGATATTAATGACTTCAACCACACTCTTGCTACTAGTGGACATAGCTATAAGTCATGAGATAAGATAGAGGTATTGGACAGGGATTTTGGCCTTTTTATATAAAGAAAAAAGAAATTAGAAAACTTTATGCACCATATGGAGAAGATTTTACACACCAAATGGGATGCTGAAGTTGTGGCATCACAACTGGCAAGGCATGGAGTTAGTGACGAGTTGAGCACTAAGACGCAGTGTTGACGATTGTGTTGTAGGTGTAGGCAGGGGCACTGGCGGGTTGGAGCTACTCTGCTACATGGGAGAGCTGGCACAACAATGATGCATTTGGAGGAAGAGAAATTTGTGGTGTGAAGAAGAAAGGCCAAATACTCTGATTGACAGGCTAGCTGCGATCAAAGCACCATATCACATCAGATTGGCAATGGATGACAAGAATGTTGGAGCACTTGATGAAGACGGAGACATGTGTTGATGAAAACTTGCAGAGGAGTCTGCTACCATCATGGAGCCAGTCGCATTAATGCACGTTGAAGCTTCTGTAGTAGTAGCACTAGATCTTGGGCATCGCAATAGGGGTAAATGTAGTTGGTGGACTTCAATGGCTAACTATTACAAGCTAAAGGAGTCAGACCTGCATAGTCTATGGCGAGCATTGAACACTGCACTGATACCATATCAAAAAACTAGTGTGCTAGTGCATGAACATGATTATGGTGGATTAAATGTGATGTTAATCAAGGTTAATGACATGATTAAATGCATGAAATGATGCAAAAAGGATAATTCATTATGAATAAAAAGCGAGCCTTATATAGGCTTTACAAGAGCGATTTTGGAGTGGTGGTTCTAGGTGAAAAGAGTGGAAAGTAGGTGAGCTAGAAGTGTAGAGATGATTGAGGGCATAAAGCCTAAAAGAGGTAGATTCTAAATGTTGAGAGATGCTAGTGGATGCTCCTAAATCAAGGGGAAAATAGTAGGTTGGATGCTTGGTAGAAACAACATTAGGAAAATAGCTCATGTTTGGCACATTATTTCTAACACCCTTTACATTCTCAACTTCCTCTTCATTGTCACTCCCAACAATCAAGTCATCCCCACATAGATGGTGATGACCACAATTCCCTTATCACTCTTTTGCACACAGAGTGAATGATTAACATCTGTCATATGAAGGCCAATGGTGATAAGATGATGTGCAATCTTATTATGCCATGCTCTTGGTGCCTGCTTCAAGCCACAAAGCTTTACGTAGCTTACATACATAATCTACATGAGTCAAATCCTCATAACCAAACAAAATATACTTCTTCTTGCAACTCATCATGCAAGAACACATTTTTTACATCCATCTAATGCAAAATCCAACCTTTTGATACAGCCACACTGTAATAGCTCTTATGGTTTCTATCTTAGTAATGGGGCTGAATGTCTCCTCATAATGAATGCCGTAGGGCTGAGCATAACCTTTGGCAACCAATCACACCTTGTACTAACTAATACTTCCATTTGAGTTATGCTTCACTTTGTAGATCCACTTATATGTAATAGCCTTTTTAGCCTTAGGCAAAGGCACCAATTCCCATGTCTTATTTCTATCCAATGTAGCCATTTTTTTATCCATGGCTTCTTCTAATGCACACGCCCAATAGCATCCTTAGAACATGTAGGTTTAACCTCCTACATAACCTTTACCATGTATGCATAATGGTGAGCTACAAAACTATCATACATCATTCTCTGAACATGGTTTTTAAATATTAGTGGCCTTTTTCCCTAACAGAGAAACTGTGCGCAAAGAAAATGAAATGTGCGCAAAGAAAATGAAAAACACAGAAAAGAAAGAAGGAAAAAGAGTTATTCATTACCGCTCTCTCAAATCCATAGTTGCTCATTCTCATACACAAAACATCAGGTAGGTCAAGACCTAAGATGGGTGAAGGGTGGCTGTTAAGGGTAGGTGAAGTGTTATAGCGGCTAAGGGTGGTTCACATGGAGTGCGTGCACAGGAGCTAACACTTGGCACACCTGGTGGGTCGAATTCCCAATCTAATGACCTGAACCCACAAACATAGGGTCACTCCAATGTCATGCACATAACATGTAGCTAGTGCACATACAGTGCAACCATTTCATGGCAACATGCCAGGGCTGAGAACCCATCAAAAAGAGTGCCATCCATACATACAACAGGAAAACATAGAACAATGTCTGAATCAGAATGCCCACACTCCACTGGCACGGAGGAGACATGGGGTAGGACTGACACTGCTCTTCAAAAGATATATCGATGAAGCTCCAGCATCTACTACATGCTGATGTATCCCAAATGGCATAATGCCTCGAGCTTGAATCAATGAACAGGGCATATCATCTTTGAAGAAATCTTCACAAATCAAGAACACATCAGAATAGGCCTTCTACTCTAATTGAAGTATAGGCAGAGTTAGAGGTCATGGTCAAGGCCAAGGTGGTGGCCAACAAGGAAACCAAGATTCTAGACAATAACAGTCCAATGATTTGCAGAGCAGAGAAATTATACACAGGTGGAAGAGACTAGTCTAGAGATAGGGGGAGCCAAAGACACCGAGGTGGTTGGCAAAGAAATCAGAGTGTAAATAGCATAGAGTGATATTATTGTGAAGAACCAAGGCACATGGCAAAGGTTTGCTATAAAAAGCATAATGACATTAAAAGTGGAAAGTTACAGCAGGGCAACTATGCATCATCTAGTAAACAGGGTGGTGATGATAAAAGTGAGCAGCTATTTGTGATACAGCACATGCACATCTCCACAATAGGAGATATGTCAGGATCTCAAGATATATGGTATGTGGATTTTGGAGCCTCTAACCACATGACCAGTCATGGTAAGTGGTTTAAAGACATGAAGAAAATGGAAAAGCCAGGTTATGTAGAAACATGTGATGATATTGCGCATCCCATTGTGTATGTTGGTAAAGTGTCATTGTTTATGCAAGATGGAAAAATGAAGTACTTAGTAGATGTACTTCATGTTCCAAATATTACAAAGAAGCTATTTTCTGTTAGACAGATGGTTGAGTAGGGTCTACAAGTGAAGTTTAATCCTCAAGGATGTTTTGCGGAAGACTTGAAAAATTTGTGACGCTTGATTGCAAAGGATAATAGAATGGCAAGATGTTTACTTGGGATGTGAACATGCCTGAGAGGTAAAGATAGCTATGTTTGTGTATAAAACACGTATCATTGTAGATATTGACATATGGCACAAGCACATTGATCATGTGAATATACAGTGATTGAAGTTAATGCAAGCCCAAAATATTCTTGCAGGTTTGCCAAAGTTTAAGGTTGATGGTATGCATAAAGTATGTGAAGCATGCCAGCTTTGGTAAGCAGGCCAAACATGCTTTCCCAGATGAAAAGCATGTCAAGTCCATTAGATGTTATACATTCAAATGTATGGGGACCAACCAAGACTAAAACAATTGCAGGTTATAGGTATTATGTTGCATTCATTGATGACCACACTAGGAAATTGTGGGTTTACTTCATGAAAGAGAAAAGTGAGGTGTTTGCTCACTTTCAAAGATTTAAAGCCTTGGTTGAGAAGAAAAAAGGCATGCAAATAAAATGCATGAGTTTATTTCTCTAATGAGTTTAATAATTTCTTGAGAAAGCAGAGAATCAAGAGACAGTTCACATATAGGTACACTCCACAATAGAATGGTGTTGCAGAAAGAAAAAATAGGCACATTGCAAAAGTACCAAGTACCTTGATGGGGCTGAAAATAATATGCCACATTATTTCACTACAAGAGAATGTACCATTAGCGACACTTATTTGCGGTGTTGTGAGGAGAAAAATGAGCCCCTCCTAAATACGATGTATGGATAAATGGTGTGAATATAAGTTGGTGTGAAATGGATCCAGGATGGCCAAAACCAACGCATGGCTGAGTGGATAAACACAAGTGTGCCAAATAGAAATAGAAAGACGGTGGGCAATCATGAAAGATGGGTGGTGGCAATGTTCTAGAAGAATGAGGGCGGTGGTAGGATTTGAAAGGAGCAAAGGTGATGATGCGGGTTCAAGAGGCGAGATAGAGATCATTTTGGAGACTCTCGAGTTGCGGTGGCTAGAGAGCATACTAGCTTACAAAATCCTTCATGCTCATGGATGCAACGTGGCCTGCACATATCCCTGCATGGGCTTCCTCAAGGATCTCTATGTAATGATATTTATGGATGTAGAGCCTCAAAATGTCATCCCTGCTGCCTTGCCTATACAAGTTGCCAGCTATAAGTGTATATGGAGAAACTGACTTAACCAACTTGCAAGCCCAACCAGGAGTGATTTCTTCATCCACCAGTGGAAAAAAAAAGGGGCTCTCTCATCACTCTAATCTAATACTATGCTCTAGTGAATTAAGCAGGCATTAGGCAAGTCATCTTCCACACATGTGGGAGGCTCACCATTAGGAACTTAGGAAAAATGGTCAGCCAAAACATGCTGAGAACCCTTCCTAAATGTGACCATAAAGTCAAAGTCTAATATGATCAACAAACATCAGGTGATGCGGCCAATGGTGCAAGGCTTGTTCACATCACTAAATACAAGAGGGCTTTTGTGATCTACAAAGAACACAAACTTGTTGGCAAGAAGCTAGTGTCTAAATTTCTTCACTATGTATACCATAGCTAAACCTTCTCTTTTCGTGGGGGTCAGTTAATTCTTCTTAGCATCATTGAGTTGTTTGCTTGCATAGCATACAGGAAAATCCATATGGATCTCACCTGGTTGTGCCAGGATATAGCCAATGGTTTGGCATTTGCAGAGGCATTAATGTGCACATGAAAAATCATATTCCATCTTGGTGGCCTGAGAATGGAAGTTAGTGCTAATGCTTTCTTTATTTTTTTAAACGATTTCTTGCATTTTTCAGTCCAAACAAAAATAATTAACAACCTACAATGAGGTAGTGCCAACTCAGTGTATAGAAGATGAATCTTCTATAATATCCATAGTGATCCATAAATCTATAGGCACCCTTAAAGTTAAGGGGTCTTAGAAGTTCAAGAATGACCTTGATCTTACTCTTTATCAACGGATATGCCATCCCTAGAGACAATGTGTCCAAGAATTACATCGTGACACACCATGAACTATTGACACTTTTGGTAGTTAAGGGAAATCCAATACAGCTTGCATAGCTCAAAGACTTTCCGTATAGGTAATCTATATATTCTATTTGAGAGGAAATTCACACATAGATTGCCATGAACACTTCTGAGAATCTACTTAGGAAATCTATGTATTCTTTCTTATAGGAATTCACACACAAATTATCCATGAAACACTTCTAATCATTTTTGCAGGTGATCCTTGAAAGTTGTATTCATAAGTCTTTGGAACATGGTAGAAGGTTTGGTAAGTCTAAAGATCATGACTTTGTAAGAAAAAATACCACATTGAGTAGCAAAGTCCATCTTACCTTAGATCATTACTTGAAAACTATACTCATAAGTCTTTGGAACGTGGTAGGAGTGCTGGTAAGTCTAAAGGGCATGCCTTTGTAAGAAAAAATACCACATTGAGTACCAAAGGCTATCTTATGTTGGTCCTTGGGAGGATCAATCATCACTTGATTATTTCTTAACGGTCAAAGGATTCAACTGGATAATTAGAGGATTATGATCAGTGACACTATGGTTTCATTAAATGATTGTTTTAAAGACTGTTGAATCTGTGAAAAAGGCAATTTCATATTGGGTGTGTGACTAGTTTTAAGTTTGCATGAATATTCGGCTAGGGGGCTTGGGAACTCTTTTCCCTAGTACCCGGGAAAACCTAACCAAATTCTTAATTGGATCCCACACTACAATGGTTGGGCAGTTCGCTAACCCATGGGACTAGATGGGGACTGATGGATCCCTAAATTGAGACTCAATTCTGTTCTAGTTTGATAGATGAAGTAAATCCCGGGCAAAATTTGTTCTATGGAAAAGAATCAACGGCTGTGCCTCTCAATGAGGAAAAAAGCGTTGGTCTCTATGATCCAAGTACAATCTTTTCCCTGATCTGACTATGGGACTTACGGGTTCGGTCAGATCAGTTCAGTTGGTTAAGGCTTTTGACTACGTTAGAGAAAAGTTATACTCGAGGAATCGCTCGTGCTTTCCGGGCAAGGGAAGTTTTTCTGAGTTTGGCTTTGGATTAACCAATGGATTAGTCTCTTGTCTGGATATCCGTGGGCGAGGCCCGAGTGTGGGACCCTGCCCCGCATAAGAAGTGCTACTTCCACTACTAGCACCCCTGAATTTGTTGCGCGGTGGGGATAGGGACCTCACAGCAGCTGGTATCAGAGCGAATTGGCTAATGAGGATCAACCGAGAAGCCAAAAATGTCAAAACTTTATGAAGAAGCAGTAAAAGGTTGTAATTGTGTGATAAAATTCATACAATTTGATATTCAAACTAAAATTCGTAAATTGGTAATTGGGTCTTCAGATGGAAGTACCGCAATTGTATGGAATCCCTGACTTGCTTGAGGCCCAGACCTGATGGTATTATAGTTCCAAGGATCTTGACTACCCGTATATACCCACGGTATAACTGCAGCTCTTTACTGGCAATATATACGAGTAAATCTAAGACTTAAAATTATAAGCATTAATACTATCCAGACGATGAATTCGAATGTGGTTGATATGATTTTAAATTCTGGTTGAGAACTGATGAGTTGATTTGGATTCTGATTGAAAAATGAAGATTCTTGAATTTTGGTTGAATGTAATAAACTAAGCAAAACCACAATGAGGATGAATGGGACGAGTCCCTATGATGATGTTCGTTAGCTGGAATGACGTTAATGACTTCAGCAAATCACTATGAGATTAGTGGATTGTGCTGGCAAATTGCTGCTGTTAACACTTGACCCAATGGATCAAGTTAAGGGATGTCAAATTAAAAATCTGTATAATTAAAAATTTCCATGGACTATTTAGATAGAAATTTTGGTCTAATGGACTATTCAGATAGAAATTTTGGTCTAATGGACCATTATTGTGATAAGGATTGAATGTTATGATCTGAGTGAATTATTATCTGATGATGAAATTTATATAAGGGATCTTTATCCCAGGATTCTGTTGGGTTCACCAGACTACAAGGAACCCCATAATCAGTTGGATCTTAAGGAAAAGAGTTCTCCTCTAATTTTGCGAGATGAGGACATCTCGCGTTTTTTAAGTGGGGTAGGATGTAAGATTCCTCCCTCCGGCTTTTGAGATGTGCAAGTGTAAGAACCTCCCCTTCTGATCTTATAATTATTCCCCTCTCTAAAATAAAAGAAAGATCCTATTTTACCATGTTTTGGCTTAGAGAGAGAAAATATCTAGAGAGAGATAATTCAAAATTGAGATATTTTTGGATATAAAAATCCTCCTAGTGTCTAAAATGGTTTCCCCTGAAACAGATATTCAAAAAGAAATTTCCAATGTGCAATTGAAATAAATTGAAATCAGGTAAAAAGGACGTTAGCCTAAGGGTCCAGATTTTCTGAAATTTTTGAATTAAGATTCATATGGACCAATTAGATTAATCCAAATGTAGGGAGGAGATAAATGGAAGAATGAAAGAAAATCCCCCAAAAAATGAGTAAATGCTCACATAAGATGAAGAGTTGACTAAGGACAAGGTTATTAGTTTAAAAAAATGAGATATTTAGAAGAAATGATGCATTTTTGACATCTCAGTGTGGGGAATTCCCCTCATGAAGGAGGCACCTATTTCACATGTGTGGTCGAGTGTGGTTGAGTTTTAAACTCACAAATAATGAGATATTTTCATCTCTTCTCTCTCTTGCTTCAACTAGATCCAAAAGGTAAGCTAAATTGACCTAAAAATAGTCAAAAATTGACCAAATAGATCTGGAAAATTCTAGAATCAGTTTGCTTGGTTAGAGGCTCACTTTTTCCTATAAATGAAGCTTCCCTCTTTGTAAATGGTTAAGTGTTTTATGCACTGTTATTCTACTCCTCCCCCCAGAGCCAAAAACAGTGAATTCATTGATAATTCATTTGTTTTTGACCATTTCCTCTTCAAAAGAATTGGTGGCCACTCTTGTTGCAAATAAGAGTAGATCCCTCGAACCATCAAGCCAAAGGAAAGCTCACAAAACTCCTAGTAAGTTAGAAATTCTACTTTTTCTTATTCTATTTTATGGTTTTCTGATTTTTGCTTTCTTTAAAATGAAAATGGATGTTATGCCTTGCTGGAAAGGCTTTCCCCCTTCTCTTCATTATTGAATTCAGCCTTTCTTTATCTTAGATGTGTAATCAAATTGATGGAATTAAACTTTTCATATTATTTTCTCTTAATAAAGTGAAAATTGATTAGATTAGAATGATTTAAATCATCTTGGATAATTTCTAGTAAATTTTAGAGTGAAAAATTTGAAAAATGGTCAGCCATACAAAGGAGGTTATGGCCAAATTTTCTTAAATTTGGTGAAGTAAGTTTTATCTTTTTATCATTCAAAAAGAGTAATCCCCAACCGCTTGTGTATTCTAAAAGTGTCAAAAATGCATCATTTCTTCTAAATATCTCTTCTTTGTTAACTAATAACCTTGTCCTTAGTCAACTCTTCATCTTATGTGAGCATTTACTCATTTTTGGGGGATTTTCTTTTATTATTCCATTTATCTCCTTCCTACATTTGGATTAATCTAATTGGTCCATAGGAACCTTAATTCAAAAATTTTAGAAAATATGGACCCTTAGGCTAAGGTCCTTTTTACCTGATTTCAATTTATTCCAATTGCATATTGGAAATTTCTTTTTGAATGTCTGTTTTAGGGGAAACCATTTTAGACACTAGGAGGATTTTTATATCCAAAAATATCTCAATTTTGAATTACCTCTCTCTAGACATTTTCTTTCTCTAGGCCAAAACAGGGTAAAACAGGATCTTTCTTTTATTTCAAAGAGGGGAATAATTATAAGATTAGAAGGGGAGGTTCTTACACCTGCACACCTCAAAAGCTGGAGGAAGGAATCTTACAGCTTTAGTCAGAGAGACAAATTGAACCGGACCAAGTCTCTAATGGAGGTGCTTCTCAGAAGTTCAAGAAGATGCATCTCCTTGCAGACTCTTTGGATTCTAGCCCTTACTCCACTCTGATCCAAACTAAAAATCTCCCACTGTTCTGCTCATCTTCACCACGAACTTCACAAATTGCATGTTCTCAAGCTTGCGTAGTACTACAATCAGGAATAAAACTGTCCTACAAGAGACCACTCTACTGCAGCCGGCTCTCCACTCTCTTTGGTGCTCTCTAGCCACCGCAACTGGAGAGTCTCCAAAATGATCTCTATCTCGCCTCTGAACCCACATTGCATGTTCTCAAGCTTGCGTAGTACTACAATCAAGAATAAAACTATCCTACAAGAGACCACTCTGCTGCAATACGCTCTCCACTCTCTTTCGTACCCTCTTTGGCAATGCATTAGAATTTATGAAAAGATGTGATGCATGATGCGAAGATTTTTAGTAACTCAAAATAGAGACTATATGCCCATGACTTTTATTATGTTCCTATAGCCTTTTGCTAAATGAGACATAGACTTTGTAGGAGCCATTAGTCCTCCTGCCCACCATATCGAAGCACACCTAATGGAGCTTAATGTTCATGTTTATAGAATGGATTCCTAATCACAATTATTAAGCTATTCCTTGGATTAATTTAACAAGATCAAAGCCTTATGAGCTTCAAAATCATGCAAAAGGTTAATGAAATCAAGGTTTTACCCTTCCAAGAGATGAAAATAGAATTCCCTAATGTAACAAGCTTTAAAACAAAACAATAAAACAACAAAACTAACACATCCAAGGCTCCAAAACCATATGTTTTTGGAATGTGACCTCCTAATCAATACCAAACAATATTGGATAATCCTAATAGCTTAGAATGGACGAAGGAATAGAGCTAATCCCTAGGCTACTCCTTGTCCGATGACATAAAAAATATTCACATTAGGAGCTAATATCAACCTTATTGAACCATGTGTCATTGGGTCTTGCCTTCAAGCCATATATAATTTCCCGATGTGGGTGTGCTAGCTCATCCTTGCTACATTCCTTTGTTGTCACTCTAGAATACTCCTTTGCCAATGGGGTGAAGGAAGAGCTCTCTTTGCCTAGATGGAGGCAAATAGAGATTCAACTTTATGGTGGTTCTCTCTCACAAAAGGCAGGGAAGAAGGAGAAGTTAATGCAAGACGAAAACCTATAGACAAACCTATCTCATATGCATCCATCAAGCAAAAATATTCGATAGAATACATGCAAGAAAGAATAGAGAAGAATGGGAATTAGAGTGGGATAGTTCATTGATGTTCATGTATTTCATGTTTTTCATACATTTCTTTGATGGATACGTTAGAAGCGCGCAAATCTAATTTAAAAATAAAAAACACTTAAATACTTACATAATCACCACTAACTAGGATTAATACCCTTAGTTATCCCCATCAAGTCTAAAAATCTCAAGAAACTCTAAAAATGAGGCCAAACCAACTCTCGGGTTGGGAGACGTGAGCCCAAAGACCCATAAAAAAGGATGTAAGGTCAACACACGGTGAACTCTGAGCTATGAGCCTGGACACATGAGTCTGGATACGTGAGAGTTGTGAGCCATGAGCTTGGACACACGAGAGCTATGAGATATGATGAGTGTGGACACATGAGAGCCGTGAGCCATGAGTTTGGACACATGAGAGTTATAAGCCATCATGAGTGTAGACACGTGAAAGCTGCGAGCTGTAAGTGTGAACACATGAGAGCCGTGAGTGTGGACACATGAGTCAGCAAACGTGAGTCAACTAGGCATCAATAGGCATACCTAATATTGTACCAGCCAATTATTACATAAGTAGGTATACCTAATATTATACCAGCCAACTATTTTACATTGAAGACTTAAGTCCTATAAGGATTTTCTTGTTATACAATCTGTACACTAGATTCAAACAAATTCCAAGGAAAATTCTTGCTCTTTGTAATTATTAAGAAATTTAAAGTATAATTATTGCCCAATAATTGTACACCACCCCCTATCATAAGCCTAGTTCATAAAAGTATGTGCCCTAAAAAGGCCTAATTCAAAAAAATAAAATCCATGAATGATGTGGTCAAATGTAAGAATTGGTCTCTTATGGAGATGGTATGTTATAAAATCCATGAATGATGTGGTAAAATGTAAGAATTGGTCTCTTACAAGAGCCTACTTCATAAAATTTGGATGGAGGCAATCATTTATGTAGCTTATGTTTTAAATAGATGCACCACCAAAGCTTTAAACACCTTGGCATTGTATGAGGCATGGAATGGAAGGAAGCCAGTGGCAACTCATATGTGTGTGTTTGGTTGTTTAACATATGCTCTTGTGTCATCGTGTAACACCAACACAAGCTTCAAGACAAGGACATGAAATGCATATTTGTGGGATATAGTTCCGAAAGCATGGGGTACTGCACAACCCTTGTTGGAATATCCAAATCATAACCCATTGTCGGTACTAAGTGAGTTACAAGCTTAACAGATGGTAGTATATGAAAGAAAGGGAGGAAGAGGAGACTCATTTACATAGAGTATAGAGACATGTAGACATCGTTTACATGGACTCTAAGAAATGGGAGAAGGTCTATGAAACCTTACAAAGCAAGACATAATTGTTATATAAGTTATTTACAATTAGGGCTTATAATTATCTTAGATATCTATGCCCTATGTTCACACTCACATATGCCGTGGCCTCCACATTGGACCATGCCCATGGCCCCTTTATTGGCCCATTTCCCTTTACAAGTCCTTTGTACATGATCCCATTTGGCGAATTAATGATTTAGCCTTAGCACTTTCTTACAAAATATCCCCACCCATAGGTTTTCGTCCTCAAAAACCTTGTAACATTTAGGACTTCCATATGGGTCGGATTTCCACATATAAGTGCTTGGATACCATATCCACAAATCATATGAGCGAGTGACATGTCAAGTGTGAAAGCATCCTCATGTAATTCATGGCTATAAATTACCTCCAATGGTTGAAAATGCATTTTATCCCTTCAAAACAGTCCCAAAACTTGCTCCCATGATAGTACCTCAATTACCAATACTCCCAAATACAAGAAAGAAGAAGTAAAGAAGATGCATTCCCAACCCATTCTTTTAAAAACTACTAAATCTTGCAAGAAGCATAACTCTTCATTGAAGCATTGGATGCTATAAAAAGAAAAGTTGTAGATCTAAAGCTAATCTTTCTCTTAAAATGTCAAGTGAAAACCATGCCTCCATTTCTTGCTATTTTTGCTGCAAGTAGGTACAGTCAAAGGTGCATAGTTCTGCAAATTTCTAAAAAACTGGGCAGCATTACAGAGGTCATAACTCTTTATAGAAGCATAGGATTGCTATGATTTAAAGAAAAATTTATAGCTCTCAACCTAATCTACAACTTATCTTTAGCAAATCGGGTTCAAATTTTACATAACTTTTTGTGCTATAGTCTCTGTAAGCAACAATGGTCATTATACAATGCAATTGTGTTTTTATTTATGGATTTTTCTAATGCTTTTTGATGGGCACTTTCTTCCCTTCCACTTGACCTCTTAAGATGATTCAAGTATGATATGTTTCCATTCATTCTCTCTCATTTCTTTATATTAAGGTGTCATATACCCATCCAACTCGGATTATCACAAATCAAAATGGGCAAAAAGAGAAAGACATGTAATTTTTGTGGAGAAACTATTAGAACTTTAGAGCAAAAGTATGTTTTTTAAAATTTTGATATTAACCATGCAAAGTTGGTTATGTGGATGACTACATCCAAATCCACAAAGAGGAAGAGGGGCCAAAGTTATCCAAGAAAGCCAAGGAGAATCCTTGGTGGATGCATCTAATCTTGTGCATGAGACATGAGGGCCGGAGGAGAGAACCAAAGAGGTCCCTATCAAGTCACCTCTAAGTTCAAGAAAAATGGAAAGAAAACCAAAATGAAAATGTTAAAAGCATTAGAAAATTATAGAGGAAAATGATGTAATGATTTCTAGAATGCAGTTACTTGTTGGGTGTTGTAATTTCTAGACCTAAGGAAGGACTCACTTTGTAAATACCTGGAGTGGAAGAAAACTTCTCGGACTCTCGAAGATGGACTTTTGGAGATGAAGCTGAATGGAGTAGAAGCAGGTAGCTACATTGAATCACCTATAGAGTTAGTTGATGTGGAAGACTACATCCACATCCACAAGAGGAAGAGGAGGCCGATGTGGATGACTATATCCACATCCACAAAGAGGAAGAGGGGAAAAAGTTAGCGGCCTAGGATGGCAAGCTTCACCGACACAAATCATAGCACACTTGAGTGCCCATGGATGAGATTCTTTATCGGTATATGCTTGTGGATTCTTCATCGGATTGGTGGATATTTTCATGCTATATTTGGCATTGATAGGAGATAGTAACCCCCAATTAAACAAAGAGAAAGAGAGGTATTGACAGGTATGAACACCCCTAGCATTACTAGCATTAGCTTAGGCTAATGAGTTGTGGGATTTGGTCATTAAAAGATGTCATATCAAGAAGTGGTTACAAGAGGGCTAGTTGGGAGTTAGGATCTTGTGGAGGTTATGAGAGTCCAATAGTCACATGGGTATCCCAAGAGTCACATGGCTGTATGGCTATATAAAGTCCCTCTTGTATGCAAATTGGAAGGGGAATACACTATGATGTTTTTCTTGTGTCTTTATCTTGTTCTTAATCCATGTCTTTTACTCCATGCTCATGTGTACATGTATACTCCATAGCTATGTGTAGAAGCATTTGTTTTCCACCATGTTAGCAAGCATACGCTAACACCTAATGGTATGAAGCTCTCTAACAATGATTTATAAGAAATTAGGTGTTAGCAAGCATACGCTAACACCTAATTGGTATGAAGCTCTCTAACAATGATTTATAAGAAATTCCAGTAAGCAAAACCACTATTATTCGTCCTCATTTGGCCCACCAAATGCACCCAAGATGTCATCATATCCTTCTACGATCGAGGCAAGTTACCATGAAGCCTCTTCGTTGGGTAAACCCCTCCACTTGATGAGGTATTCCACCAAAGAACAGTTGTATAACACCTAACCCCTCCACTTGATGAGGTATTCCACCAAAGAACAATTGTATAACCACTATAAGAAATTCTAGCAAGCAAAACCACTATTATTCCTCCTTGTTTAGGCCACCAAATGCACCCAAAATATCATCATATCCTTCTAAGATCGAGGCAAGTTGTCATGAAGCCTCTTTGTTGGGTAAACACCTCCACTTGATGAGGTATTCCACCAAAGAACAGTTGTATAACACCTCTCTAGTGCCAACACCTTTCGTGGTACATATTCTATCATACCTTCCTCATTCACTCAACTCATCTTGTACGTCGACTATTAATCCCACATATGCCTTCAATCGAGAGACATGGAACACATCATGTATGCATGTAGTTTCTGGTATCATTAGCTTATAGGCTACTTGCCCAACTCTTCTCTCAATCTTATCGTAGTATCTATGTGCCATCTTAGTGTTTACATTGCCCTTGATTTTAGTATGTATAAAAGCACCCAATCACCCACATTGAACTCCACGAATTTCCTGTGGGCATATGCATATTGCTTCGTACTCCTTTGAGCATTCTTCAAATTATTCTTACATTGCATTCTCTCTTTGCATTTTTATTCACAATCTTCTCTTTGTTGATCACCATTGGTGCATTCACCTTGTATCCATAAGTAGCCTCAAAGGTGACATGCCAATGCTTGCACGATTTATGCTATTGTAAGTGAATTTTACCAAAGGTAACCATTGGTGCATTCACCTTGTATCCATAAGTAGCCTCAAAGGTGACATGCCAATGCTTGCACGATTTATGCTATTGTAAGTGAATTCTGCCAAAGGTAACCATTCATCCCATGAATGTTGAGTATCATGGCAAAAGTATCTCAAGTATCTCTCCATCCAATTATTGACTCTCTTCATTTGCCCATTTGTTTCTAGATGCTAGGTAGTTCTAGGAGTTAATTTGGTACCCATGAGGTCAAATAGTGTTCTCTAAAATAAACCCATGAACTTGTCACTTATTACAATTGGCATATAGTAGGTAGTGCTAGGAGTCAATTTGGTACCCATGACGTCAAATAGTGTTCTCTAAAATGAACCCATGAACTTGGCATGTCTATCACTTATAATTTGTTAGGGCATTTCATGCAACTTGAATACAAACTCCACAAATTTTATTGTAACAATGAATGCCGTATAAGTAACCCTAGTAGGAATGAAGTGCCATTTTTGTCAACGGATCCACCACTACAACAAGATGTCACAATCCTTCTTAGTGGAAGGAAGTCCCATGATAAAATCCATAAATATATGTGTTCACTTCCCCCCTCGGGAATAGGTAAGGGATGAAGCAATCCTCTTGGCTTATATATTGAATCTTTATTTAATTGACATGGCAAACACTTTATGATATATGTATCTCCACATCCCTTTTCAAAAGAAACTCTTTCTTATCTTGTCAAAGATTTTATAACCCACCAAAGGGTTGCATGCATTTCCTCCATCACTTTGGCCTTATATGATGAACTGGGTACAAGATAGATATTATCCTTATAGTACAAGAGACCATTCTTGAGCTCATATAATGAGGTAAGTCTTTATAGGTGCCTTGCTATGATTTCTACACCATTTGTGACACTTCCTCATCCAAGAGATATTCCTCTTGAACTTCCATGACCCAATCTTTATGTACCTCCGAGATTGCATTCAAAGAGAACAAGTCCACATCCGTGAAAGATCATTGGCCCACTACATTATCTTTTCCCTTTGTATAAGCGATCTTAAAATCATAGTTTTCCAAAGTGGACACCCATCTTCTTTGCTTTGGAGATATATTCAGTTGTGATAAAAAATGTTTGAGTACCCTATGATCACTTCTCACATAGAAATGAATCCCATAGAGATAATGGTGCCACTTCTTGATTGTATGAAGACAAAAATCTCTTGATTGTAGACATGCAACTTCATCTCCTTGTCATCCAATTTACAACTCTCAAATGTAATAACCCCATGATCTTGATATAATACAGCACCAATGCCTCTTCCACATACATCCGCCCTTATGGTGAATGGATTTGAAAAGTCAAGACACACCAAATTAGGGGCTGATGTAAGCATCCTCTTGAGCTCTTCAAAGCTCTTATTTGCAATTGCATCCCAAAAGAATGCTTCCTTTGCTTATCCATCAAAGGTGCAGCTATGTGCACACACCTCTCAAATGAACCTCCTATAAAATCAAGCACGTCCCAAGAAACCTCTCAACTGAGTGCAACTTTTGCACACGCTCCATCTTCTTGGGATCCAATCTTATGCTATGTTTTCCAACAATATGACCAAGGTACTCCACTTCAATACTAGCCATAAATGTATATTTGCTTTCCTTAGCATACAGTTGGTTGGCACACAAAGCATCCAAAACCATGCATGCATGCTTCAAGTGCTCTTCTTCACTCGTACGATACACCAAAATGTTGTCAAAGAAGACAAACAAAAACTTGTAGACAAATGGTTGAAGCACTTTGTTCATTAAGGCTTGAAAAGTGGCGGGCGCATTGGATAGTTTGACTAGCATAAACGTATAGTGATATTGTACTCATCACCACGCTTTATCTTTATTTAATGGTAAACTGGACCTCAAGTCAATCTTTGTGAAGAAACGGGCACCGTTAAACTCATTCACAAGATCATATTGGGATGACTTTTCTTGATAGAACTCTTATTTAAATCACAGTAATCCACACATATCTGAAAGGTGCCATACTTCTTCACAAGAAGCACCAAAGATGCAAAAGAAGATTGACTTGGCTCCACCCATCCTATATCCATCAATTCTTTTACTGGTTTCTCCACCTCATGTCTCTCCACTTTGGACAATCTATATGGCCGCTTGTTGTGACGAGCCTAGCATTAGGCTCAAACTCTATCCCATGATCAATTTCCCTTTTCGGTGACAAACAAACATTTGAGCATATATTGAATACATCCTTATACTAATCCAACAAATTTTGCATACCCTTGTGTATTTTCTTCTTATTGGAATCCTTGCAAAGCTATAACACATATACATAACCCATCTTCTTGAGCTCTCTCTTAAGTTGAGTGGCATTGATCAAAGTAAGCTTTGATGTATTCACTCCCACCAATGTGATACGCCATTCACCATGCATAAACCACATAAAACCTCGCTTCAAATTCATTCTCGTGAAGGATCCAAGATTTGAGAGTCAATCACATCCGCCACCAAGAACCATGTCGATGGGCCTCATATCAAGAACAAGCATATCAAGTTTACATGTCGATGGGCCTTATATCAAGAACAAGCATATCAAGTTTACATGTATTCTTTTGAAAGCTCACACTTCTTGCCACATCATTGTGTAATCCATTGTAGCCCCATTTGCCACTTGAACTTTATGAAAAGTTATCAAAGGCATGGGCTATAATTTGAGACTACACAATCACTTTGCATTCACAAAGCTATGCATATTTCCGCTATCCACCAAGACATGGCCACTCTACCATTGACATTGACCTTGAGTCTCAAGGTCTTTGCACCCTTACATCCCGCATCCTATATCAAGAACTAACAAATCAGCTTTGCATGTGTATTCTTTTGAAAGTTTCATACACACATCTTGCCACATCATTGTGTGATCCATGGTAGCCCCATTCACCACTTGAACTTCATGAAAAGTTGTTAAAGGTATGGGCTATAATTTAAGACTACATAATGATGTTGCATTCACAAAGCTATGCATACTTCCGCTATCCACTAATACATGAGCCACTCTACCATTGGCATTGACCTTAAGTCTCAAGGTTTTTGAACCCTTACATCCCACTCCACCCATCCTATATCCATCAATTCTTGCACTTGTTTTACAACCTCATCTCTCTCTAATTTGGACAATTCGAATGGTAGCTTGTTGATGGGGGCCTAACATTAGACTCAAGCTATATCCCATGATTAATTTTCCTTTTTAGGGGGGCATATAAACATCTGGGCATGTTGAATACATCCTTGTACTCATCCAACAAAGTTGACATACCTTTGTGCATTTCCTTCTTGTTAGAATTATTTCTCTCATCCTTGCAAAGTTGTAATACATATACATAACCCATCTTCTTGATCTCTCTCTTAAGTTTAGTAGTATTGATTAAAGTAAGCTTTGATACATTAATTCCCACCAATGTGATACTCCGTTCACCATGCATAAACCACATAAAACCTTGCTTTAAATTCATCGTTGTGATGAAGGATCTAAGACTTGAGAGCCAATCACATCTAAGAACCATGTCGATGGGCTCCACATCTAAGAACCATGTCGATGGGCTCCATATCAAAGACAAGAAAATTTGGTTTGCATGTGTATTCTTTTGAAAGCTCCAAACACACATCTTGCCACATCATTGTGTAATCCATTGTAGCCCCATTTGCCACTTAAACTTCATGAAAAGTTGTCAAAGCCATGGGCTATAATTTAAGACTACACAATGACTTTGCATTCACAACTATGTGTACTTCCACTATCCACCAAGACATGAGCCACTCTACCATTGATATTGACCTTGAGTCTCAAGGTGTTTGCACCCTTACATCTCGCGTAAGAGTCATGAGATAAAGTGCACAAAGTTGGCTTCATGCTTGCTTTTTCAAAAGCACCCACAGGCATTCCATCATCCATACACCTACAAATTCTCTAGTAAAGTACCACCAAGGTCAAAAGGAAACTCCCCGACTAGTACATGATTATCATCACTTTCCATGAACTCATTACAATCACCAAAGGTCTCATTGTCTTCTTCATGTTTATCTTCAATGACTTCATATAAGACAATATTGATAGTGGCATTTCTCAACTTGCATGTCTTATAATGCTCCTTATGTTTCTTAGCTCATTGACTCAGTCTTTCTTCATAAACTTACTTTTGTTGACACTTCCATTGGTTGGATTTCCATCCCCACTCAAAGCTTTGGAAGGATTTAACCCAAATATGAATTTTTTATTTTAAACCACCACCATAGATGGTAGGATACCTAGAAATGGTAGGAGTTGACGAAACATCCTTTGTAAACTTTCCAAAAGTTGGGGCATTTAAATCAGCCCTACCTCCACTCTTTAATGGCCCTTTATATGCATATTTATCTTCATAGATCTCAGTGTACATAATTGCCTCTTGGAGAGTAGAAGGCCTTTGTGCCCTTACATCCACCTAAATGTTTGGTTTTAGACCCTTGATGTATCATCTTGAATTTCTCGTTAAATCCATCCACATGGAGAATGAGTTTCAAGAACTTTTGTGTGTAGTCCTTGACCATGCCAAAACCTTGCTCTAAGTCATCCCACTTCCCAATCAACTTGTCATTTCTCAACTTGGAAGTGAAGGCATTTCACATTGCATCCTTAAAAGCACCCCATGTGGTAATTTCATAACCATTATCATGTAAATGTTGCCACCAAGTGTGCATACCCCTCCATGTGGAGTGAGGCAAAGTACACCTTACCCCGCGATCACTTCTTGGGTTCATTTCAAAATACATGTCCAATTTGTCAACCCATTCATCATACTCTTCATTGTTGAACTTTCATTGTTTACGGTTTTAGATATTCAAACTGCAAGTTATGGTTCCCAACTTTTCATGCCAGCCAGCTACCAAGCAATGCTAAGGAAGGGAGGAAGAGGACACTCATTTATATGGAGTTTCGAGACATGTAGACATCATTTACATGGAGTGTAATACATGGGACAAGGTCTCTATGGAAAATTGCAAAGTAAGAAATGACTAGGATTGATCAAAAAGTGATCATGAGTTATTTGAACCTACTACCTTCAAATTAATCTCTACTTGGCTACACCTTTAAACCACATCAAAATTTTCACCCTTCTTGATTGCACTAACCACCATTCACATCCCATCATTGCTAGCCTCTTTTTCCATATCTCCTCTCCTTCTCTTACTAATCCCTCAAACATCTACTCTCCTTTTCTCCTCTCTTTCTCTTGTTAATCCCTCAGACATCTACTCTCCTTTTCTTCATTCCATTTTCCACAACCTCCCTGGGTGGCATATAAGAATCCTAAAGCTTCATCAATCACTAATGAAGGAATCATGGAAACACCCATTCCTTCTAGCCTTGACTCTGAATCCAACTCCAAAATGCTCATAGAAAGTGTTTACTCGTTCATAAATTAGGGTAGCCCATTATTTAAAACATTTATCATTACATGACGTAAAAAAGAAGAGACCCTCATCATTAGTACTACCCTGTTGGCATAATCATGTTGAGCATGCGTTTCTAAATCACCTCTTACATATGTAGTGGAATTGGGCTAGCTCATTGTTTAAAACATTTATCCATACATGATGTAGAAAAGAAGAGACCTCCCTCATCAGTACTACCCTCTTGGCATAATCATCTTGAGCATGCGTTTCTAAATCACCTCTTACACATGTAGCAGATAGGCCAATCATAATTACTAATAGTCATGTAGCTTAACCACAAGATTACTTGCGAGGCCATGCTTGAAGTAGAAAAGCATTTTTTTAGTAGCATGTTCCCACCTTTAGGAGATGAAGGAGGTGACAATGTCAAAGATGACAAAGACAAGAGTGATAAAGGTAAAGATAATGAAGCCAAAGAAGACCAAAGTGGCTAGTAATCGTCTTCAACAACTTGAAACATTATTGTCATATGAAAAATTATCAGATTACTAATCCTCATGCTTGATAGTAGGTGTGCTACAAGACTAAGAGTTTTAGACACAAAAAGGGCCACTTCGTATGTTTGATGCACTTGTTTTTAGGGATACCCATTCTGTATGATCATGTAGTACTTTAAAGATTACTACTATTGCAATGTTAGTATGATGTGAATTGTCTATGCAAACTACCTAATCAACTTGAGATATGAATCATATTACATTTTGGAGAGAGATGCCCATTTCAAAACCACTACCTACTATACATGCAAAAACTAGAGAACATGAGGTTGGACAAAGGAATTAGCCTAGAGAGTGCAGAGTAAAAACTATGGCTCCCAAGAGAGGGGCTGCGAGAGGATCAAAGCTGAGTGGGGAGCTGAGTGGGGAGGCGCTATGGAGGGCTCCAGTGGGAGAGAAGCCCATACCGAGGATCTCTAGTTCCATGGTTTCTGTGCGTCAAGGCCCCAATTACGACTATGCTATGAGCGTCATGAAGGTACCCCACAATCATTTTGATAGAGAGAGGGAGAGACAGATAGACACAGCGACTCATGTTTGTTTGCAATGTATGCAGCACCCTGACCCCATCGGCATGGGGCTCGCTAGTGAGGCTTTCTTGGAAGCTGCTGGGTCTGATTGTATCGTTCCCGGCCAACAAATGCCTGTGACAGTTGTTGGATTACAGGTGTGTAGATATGCAGCATGATTTCCCGCATTGCGAATATCATATTTTTCCCTGATTTCTGTATTCACTTAACCTAGTTCAACTGCTTCAAAATCAGTGTGATGGGTTTCATGCGAGGTACTTAAGCTGTCATCAGAACATTCCTTAACCTAGTACATGTGAAGACTTGAACACGCTGTTGCAGCCAGTCAACCCCGGAATGGTGACCATCACGGTGTAGGATGCCACCCAATCTTCACATGGTGGTGTCCTTTTGGATTTTTGTTTCTTTTTCTTTTTGGGGGTGAAACGATTTATGGATATGAAAGAAATTTAGAATACCACAGGTCCATATGTGAGCCCTGAAAAGATTCCCTTAAGTATTCTCTTGAATGCGAGCGACATAACTAGGCTAAGAGGAGAAGTCTGAAATTTTACACGCTCATATGTGAGCCCTGAAACATTGGAAAAGACAGTCGTTTTGTGAACGACAGGTTTGGGATGGATGCTATAGGGACTGCACATTTCTTCGAGGCTTGCCATGACAACCGGAGAGATGAGGCAGAAGCAAACGATTAAAACAGTTGCTGACAGAATAGAGTAACTTGGTGCCAGAAAAAATTCTTCTCTCTGTTTTTCCCCTGGACGACATTGGCAGACTGCTGATCGGGCCCTTAAAAGGGGGTTAATCAACCCCTTTTCATCGCTTTCAAGGGGTTTTAGCCCACAGCCCCAGTCCGCCCAGTTGGGCTATTGACTGAGCTTTTTTGGGTGCCTCCGGGCTGCTACAGCCCCAAAACTGGCTGGCTGCAAATTTTTCAAATGCATGGCCGTTTGATTGCTTTATTCTTGTCTTCCAGCACGGATCAACTCTTGTCTGATCATGTTTCATGGTGGTTTGTTCTTTTTCTGTCCATTCTCCCATGCCAGTGCCTCCGGGCATTGGGTGATCTATTATAGGTGTACACATACTTTGACCTGTGCACAACCATAATTAAACCTCATGGACACTGGGCGACACTCTCTCTTTTGTGGCAAATCTCAAACCTCATGGACACTGGGCAACACTCTCTCCTCCTGCTCTTCTAATGCTAAAACCATTTGCTCATGTCAGCATGAAGCCATGAAACATGCTTTTGAAGGCTGATGCATGTGACATTGCCTCCTTACCTTAGAGGAGGAGGGTCGAGCATGGTTGCGCACAAGCTAGTATATCTTCAAATATTTACAAGTCTGCTTATTGGCAAGGACCATTTGTCACAAACCCCTAATTTGTCGGGACATGCATGGCATATTAATCTTGGGCATGCGTATGGATCATGTAGGCAAGGCCCATATGAAGTCCAAGGGCATGGCAGGATGATCCGGGATCTTGAGCAGGGCCCACATGGAGATCTCCAAATGTTTTGGATCCCAGGCAGGACCCCTGGAACTGTTTTAGATCCCATATGGAGATCTTGGGCAGGGCCCATTCTTGGCCAGTGCTTAATGGATTTATCCATGGCACTTGTTTCGATTTTGGCCAAGTACACAAGTGTACAAGATGGAAGATGATATCCTTGGAATACAAAAGAACTGATGGGTGATTCTCCAAGTCTACATGTGTATATGCAGAGTGGATGCATGTTTTGCACGTTCCTATGATTTTGGGCATGTTCCTGGATTCATCTAGCTATATCATTCAGCCGTATTAGTGGACATGCCTATTTTACATTGTGTGAATTTTTCGTCTTAGTTGCGGCCAGTTGATATTGTGCTTATTCCTTCTATCTTTAGCGGTGCATTTGCCCTATCAACTACTTATTTGCTGTACTAATTCTTTCTATTTGCTACTTCCCTTAGTGCTAGGCTTCATTACGGTTGAATCTACCCTGCATCTCCGGAGGTTTGACAGAAACTTAGGACGAAGGCCTTTGTGTGAATATATGGTCTTATGTGTGTGTGTGTGTGTGGAGTGCATGTGTGAGAGCATATCTTGATACAGAGTTCTACACCCACTATTGGGCGCTGATGACGTTAGTGGGGATGTCGTAGTATCTAGTCCATACTATGCATGATGGAGTTGATAGTTATATAGTCTTGTGGGTTGGCTACCATGAGTATATAACATGCACGTTCCTAAAAGGTGAATTTGAGCTTGTTTCTGGATTCATCTAGGTATATATATATATATATTTTTCTTTGTGTAATATATATATTTTTTGCTTGGACAATGCGTGGTAATTCGGCCTATGATTGTCCATGGGTCCATCACATTTTCCATTAGCTAAAATTACAGATCCACTAGACAAAGTCCATGTGGCAGCACTCCAAGTCATTGTGGATTAGTACACCAAGGTTTCCGTTCATGTAACATTGGTAGCAGAGCATCAGGTTGGTGACGCGACTCGGCCACCTAAAGAAGTGAGACATCGGTGGATGGTAATACTACGGTTTGGAAAAAGCACCTAGGCCTCCACCATGTCGGGAGAGACATTGCATCAAGAAGAAAGCCAACAAGAAGTTATGGAGGCACAAAGCTTCCAAAGCGACGCACCAGAAGAAAATACGCTTCCGCCAAGCACAGAAGAGCTCCTGAGAACAGTGATAGAGCAAATAAATTCATTGAAGATGCCGCTTGCCGCGCTGAAAAAGAGAAGCCCAAAGAAGGCCCCTTCAATCTAGCAAAATGTTCTTTGGTTTGGAGGAACAAAGAAGAAAAGACGACAAAAGACGTGAAGAAGCAAGAAGAAAAGTTGAAGAAGAAAAAAGAATAAAGCAAAACAAAGATGTGCAGAGGAACAAAGGGATAAGGAAGCCACATGCAAGTATGAGGAAGACCAATGTCGTCGAGAAGAAGCCGATTGAGAGTTTCAACAAAGACTCAATTGGGAGGCTATGAAAATCTAGCATTAGAGATGATGGCATAGATTCAGGCATCCCGCTCATGGCTCCAAATACCTCATCCTCCACCGCCCCTACCACCATCGCTATATGAACCTCTCCAAATTTTAGTATGATTGTAAGTGTGATCATGGTGTTGTTACTCAATTTATTCATCAATTTGAAGCACATTTTCCATTAGCTAAAATTACAGATCCACTAGACAAAGTGCATGTGGCAGCACTGCAAATCACTGTGGATTAGTACACCAAGGTTTCCATGCATGTAACATTGGTATCATAGCATCATGTAGGTGACCCGACTTGGCTACCTAAAGAAGTGAGAGCATCGGTGGATGGTAATACTACGGTTTGGAAAAAACACCCAGGCCTCCACCATGTCGGGAGAGACATCGCATCAAGAAGAAAGCCAATAGGAAGTTATGGAGGCACGAAGCTTCCAAAGCGACACACCAAAAGAAAATACGCTTCCGCCAAGCACAGAAGAGCTCCTGAGAACAATGATAGAGCAAATAAATTCATTGAAGATGCCGCTTGCCGCGTTGAAAAAAGAGAGGCCCCTTTGATCTAGCAAAATGTTCTTTGGTTTCGAGGAACAAAGAAGAAAAGACGTGAAGAAGCAAGAAGAAAAGTTGAAGAAGAAAAAAATAAAGCAAAATAGAGATGTGCATAGGAACAAAGGGATAAGGAAGCCCCATGCAAGTATGAGGAAGACCAGCGTTGTTGAGAAGAAGCCGACTGAGAGTTTCCGCAAAGACTCAACTGGGAGGCTATGAAAATCCAACATTAGAGATGATGGCACAGATTCTGGCATCCCGCTCCAAGATGGCTCCAAATACCTCATCCTCCACCGCCCCTACCACCACCGTTATAATATGAACCTCTCCAAATTTTAGTATGATTGTAAGTGTGATCATGCTGCTGTTACTCAATTCATTCATCAATTTGAAGCACATTTTCCATTAGCTAAAATTACAGATCCACTAGACAAAGTCCATGTGGTAGCACTCCAAATCACTGGAGAAGTTATCACTTGGTGGCAGCATTGGTCTCAATTTCACACAGACCTATTAACATGCCAATTTAATTTGATTGGGCTTCTTTTGTGGTTGACCTCAAGGCCCGTTTTCTTCCACCGCAGTATATAACCAATCTTGAGGACGAATTTCACAAACTCACTCAGGGTGGTTCCCCTATTTTGACCTATTCCAACAAGGTCGTTACCATGGCCCAACAATTGGGTACATCGGAAGAAGATAAGCTAAAACGGTTCATTAGAGGTTTAGACACAAACATTAGGTACCTAGTTAGGAATCTTGAGCCTCAGACTTATACATGGGCAGTGACCCTCGCTCAGAATCAAGAACTGATGTTGAACGGAGGTAAGACTAAGCAAGCACAATCTAGTTCTATCAGTAATCTTCTACCCAGGATAAGGGGACCCATAACAGCAAAGACCAAAAGGACCAAAAGAAAAATTCTCAGGGTCAATTAGACAATAAGAAAGATTCAACACCCAAGTGGCAAGAAGACCTGAGGAAAAAGCTAAGGAGGGCATCACTGGAGGTTACCTCCAGTCGGATGAACAGACACGGTACAAAGGCGGAGAACTGTTGTTTCTTTTGCCACACTGTGGGCCTTGGAAAGAAAGGTTGCACTAAGTTTTAGTCTGAAAAGTCTGCCAAGGCATCCACTTCCACAGTAGCGACCATAGCACCCCCATCCACATCTCCACCATCAGCCTCTAAAGCCATTCAGGTTTTGCTCGCTTTGAATTCAGTGCCAACAGTGGCATTTGATGATAAGTAGGAGGGCGGTGGTTGAGGGATAGAAGAAGGCTTTCATTCATGCCTATGGCACTGCAAGGGGACATTGTCCTCTTCGACATGGGAAATTTTGAGGATGCCATCTCTCCGCAGTTGGCAAACAAGATGAGTTATACCTTGGTTTCTTATCGTTTAGATGTGTACGGGTTTACAGTTGGTTTGCGTACACACATCTCTCATAAAGCTTAGCAGTTTGAGTTTCAGGTTCAGAAGGCAACATTCTAGCGGGATTTCATTGTCTCTCCTCTTTTAGGTTGTGACATGATCCTCGGGATCTAGTGGTTTAGACAGTATGCATCCATTCTTGATTAGAGGCAAGACACTTTCACTATCGTTGAAGGTTTTCCTGAGCCATCATGATTCACGGGGATCGGAGCATTCTTGGAATACCACTCATTTCCCACATTCAAGCCCAAGGAGCCATAAGAAAAGAAGCAGTGTGCGTTGATTTATGTCCGCTCTCAATCTAATGCAGACATCACCCGCAGTGGAGCAGAGGATGGCTGGTTTCTTGTCTCAATACAGCATAAAGGGCACAAGAGTCTCCATTGGTTTAGAGGAACAAGATGCAAGTGTCATCTTGCTCCACTAGCCAAGATGAAGGAACCAAAAACCTTTAGGACCGAGCGTGACCACTATGAATTTGGGTGATGCCTTTCGGACTCACCAATGCACCAGGGACGTTCAACAAGTGTTGGATGCAGAAGCTCTGAGAGTCTTCTTTCAGTCCTAAACACCACTTAGAAGATGCTGATGCAAAAACGCAGACAGAAGAGAGAGGAGAGAGAGAGAGATGGCTGGAAATTTAGTATTTTCATATGGTACAAAAAGGTACATAGATTCTTGCAGCCATGGGCTGCCTTCCATGAAAAGGTTGAACACCTATTCTAGTCCTAGTCTAGACCCACACCCAAAGGGGGAGTGAATGAACAACTCATGAGCCATGAGTGCCTTATATAGGCCCTTGGACAACTAGAGAGCTGGTCGATTGCTGGTCGGCCAGCCGACTGGACATAAGCATGATAAACACAGATCCCGACCTGTTCTCCATGCAGCCGACAGTACACTATGCAGCCGACAGGTAATCTTGTCCTCTCCTAGTCCAACACTGTCCATGTCTTGCACTCCTCTGCTCCAAAACCTGGTCCTAACTGATTCTTAAGTCCTCCTTTGTCACGTGCATCCCGCACTTGGATGCCACGTAGACATTTCTGCACAAAAGGTGCAGGACCTGGGATGGTGAACTGGTCCCATGTGAGCCCAGTCCGGGACGAGTCAGCCATGGACCCATCTCAGTCGTCCGAGGTCAGGTGTGCATTGTCCTGCACCTGAGTCCAAGGTCAGGTGTGCACTGTCCTGCACATGAAAGAGTGCTAGTCCGCGCTGTGAGTCTCTGTCACCAGGAGGTGAAACTTTTTGCAGTTGTTTTCCTTATTTACATTTCTTTATAAATATATATTTTTCTTTTCTTTCTCTTTGGTTGCTGTTGCTTTCCCCCGGGATCTCTTGGAAGGGCTTGGGCCATTGCAATGTCAGAATGGGTCAGCCAGTGGGACTTTGGACCAGTGGTTGGCTAAGCCTGAGAACTGCACTGAAAGATGAATGACAGTGTCCAGGACATGGCCACTGAATGAGGGTATAGGCCGGTTTACACTAGTGAGTGGCCGCCACCGAAATGTGAATGTATCTTGAATTCTAAGCAAATTCTGAAGTGACCATAGTGGTCAAAGATGGTCAGGAGACCAGAAGGAATGCAGATGACATCATCCCTAAAATCTAGGAAACTGCTATTTTTGGCAGTGTCGGAATTGAAAAGTGTTCGCGTCAGTTTGTGCGGAATGTCAAGGGGACCAAAAGCTGATAAAGGACTGTTGTGAGAATGTGAATCAGTCAGGAGATTTTTAGCCTGGAAGATTGCATGTGGAAAAGGCTTAAAAATGTGCCAAGTGTCAAATTTTGGTGCATTTTCCTCATAGAGAAGAGGGAAGCGTGGGAATTTGGAAAAAGGAGACTCATTTGCAGCCATCGTGTGGTTTTGTTGCAGGAAAACCAGCATTTGTGGTGCACTCCCTTGCCCTACAACTCATGAATTGAGGGTTGAGCTTGCTCCCCACAGCCTCTCTCTCTTTCTCTCTCTTGCAGACTATGGAAATGCTCTCATCAGATAAAATCAGGTACAGTTGTGTGAATTTCATGCTTTTATGCAAAGGCTAGTTGCCTCCTTGAACAGGAACCGGTGTAGTTAGTTCCTACACCAAAGCAGGGACGGAAGAGGGTAATAACCTCTTCAATACAATGCTGTTTCAGCACTGTTTAAGTGCTGTTTTTGGGCTGTTATGTTGCCCGGTTGATGCCAAAATGCAGTAGGACTTTGCTAAAGTCCTCCAGGACAGTACAAGGGTTATTTTGGGCTGAAAACAGTGCTGAAAACAGGTCTGTGCAGAAAATTACAGCAAGCTGAATTGTGATGTTTTGGACTCCATTGGGTAGTCTGATGCCTATGGAAGTGAGCCTGTCAGTTGGGACTCATTCTGAGATGTTATGGAACAGTTTTAGTGCAGTTATGCTGGCAAATTTCTCCCAGAATTTGTAAAACTCAGCTGATGCAAGTAGAGTGCTTTGTTGCACTTGTGCTTTGTAATTTCCAACCTTTTAACAATAAAGAAATACCGCAAGGGGCGCCGGACTTCGGGGCCAATGTGTTGTTGAGCGAGGGAGCGAGGATTCTGTGATTGTGTGTCTGAGTAAGTCCAGGTTATTTGTGAATGAATTACCGCTTTATGTGTTACCCCCCTCTTGAAAGAAGCAAGCGACCTCGATTGCAGTCTCCCTCTAGAATGATGTCAGTGATTTTGTGTATCTGGTATGGTACTGGATGCCAGATCATTGAGTAGGTAGTGTTTAGGACAAGGGGCCAGCCCATGGGGCTACCCCAAGTTGAACTGTGGGCATGGGGATGGTGTGAAACCACCCCCATGAGGGCTAGGAAGGCCCTGGTTGTACCCACCAGCCATGGGTAGGCCATGGGGGGGCTGTAGGACAGCCCCAGGGGCAGGCCAGGGGTAGCCGACTGCTTATCCAGCTCTTGGAGAGGTTTAAGGCAAGTATGGGGCAGCCCATACAGGCTGCCCAGCCTCCAAAACAGGGGCATTCAGTGCCCAGCCTCCTAGGCAGCAGGCGCCTAAGTGCCCAGCCCTATTTCCCATGTGCGCAAGTGCCCAGCCAAGCAACAAAGTGATGCGCAGCATTTAATAGTATTTATTGCTGTATTTTCTGGTCGTGGGAGCATTTAATGCTGGCCGACTGCTGTAGTACTGGCCGATTGCTCATGTTGGGTAGTATAAATAGCATTTGCCCACAATCCCATTCATTCATCTCATTATTCACCAAGAGCTCAAGCAAACAAGGGCTAGACAAGCCAAGGAAGTTGCTAAGCAAAGGGGTGGAGTACTGCAGGTCAAGGGCAGGGAATTCCCAGCCAAGAAAGGGCCAAGATTGCTGTATTTTCTTTCAGATTCACATCATTCTAATAAAGCAAATACACCATCTGTGGTGGGGGCCCTACAGAGGGTAATTGGGACCCAATACTGTGTCCTCTCCATCTCTCCCCCTCTCGCTCTATTTTCTGCGCATCTCCTTTCAGTTTGTGCGTTAATTTCCGTCGCGAAAAGAGTGCCGAATTCTGAGTATTGAAGTTACCGATTCTTCTCCGAAGCTTCTGCATATTACAGTGGTATCAGAGCCTACTTCAAGTACAAAGATTCAGCAAAGAAACCAGAATTTTTTCTCGCTCGTGTGGTTGGTTTTTAGACGCTGGTGGACTACCCCTTTCGGAGTGACTCCTGTCCCTCCAAGGACGGTTGGTTTTCAGCCTCCGGACGTCTCCCACACTGATAGTGGATGGTCAGATTGCGTTCCGGAAAGGAAGTGCTTTTTCCTGCTATGGCGAGCTTCGACGACGAGAGAGACCAAGAACCATGGGACCAGAGTGCACCAGGCAGCCTAGCTAGGGCACCAGGCTTGAGTGTTACAGACATGTTCCAGCAGATGATGCGAGCAATCGCAGAACAGACAGCCAAGTTGGATGAGCAGAAGGCGCAGATCTTGGCTTTGGAAGAGCGTACCCGTTCTCCAGCGTCGCGTTTTCCATCTCCTCCTCCCTCTCCTTCCGTATCCCAGATTCCAGATCCTCGTCATAGGGACCCTCTCGCGGGGTCACAGCCGCAGCCAAGCTCTTTGCTTGAGTTGCCGATGCATGCATTGGAGATCCGACAACGAGAAGACGAAGCCATGCGACGCGTGGAACATGAGCGTTACCTTAGAGCATTGGATGCCAGATTGACACTGGCGGCGCCCTCCAATCATTTTCTCGAGAAAATGAACTTTAGTAAGTATAATGGTAAACTCGATCCCACAACTCTCTATTCATGGTTACATCAATTTGAAGCTTACTTTGCCGCAGTTAGGAAAACAGATACTGACAGAGTGATCTTAGCCAGTTGGTACTTGGAAGGTGAGGCCATTTCTTGGTGGACTCAGTGGGCTCATGCCCACACCAGAGTAGGTATGGCAGCTTATGTGTGGGACGAGTTTGTCCGCGACCTTAAGCAGCGGTTTCTACCGTCCCACTACCTTGAGCGACTCGAAGACGAGTTCAGGGGAGTGCGTCAAAACGCGCAACCAGTCCTTCAATTTGCCAATAGAATTTCGACTTTATGTCTGCAATTAGGCTTATCTGATACGGACAAGAAAGGGCAGTTTTTGTATGGCCTTGACACGCAAATCCAATGGGAGGTGCGTATGTTTAGGCTAGCCACTTTTGAAGACGCACTCTCGCTTGTGCAGAGTGCAGAAATGAAACATAATGGTGGCAAGCCCAAGACTTCCCAGTCGGCTTCTCCCAGGGCTACCGCCTCGGGGGGCAAAGGCCAAAACCAGACGGGGTCTTCCCCAAGACAGAGCTCGGGAGCCTCTGGCTCCAAGAACTCGAACAATGCGTCTAAGCTTACTCCAGACCAGAAAGCGGAGGCAGGCAAGACAGGTGGCACGTTGAGTGCGGAGGAGCTTTCTCAGTACAAGAAGGAGGGTAGATGTTTCTTTTGTCATACAAAAGGACATACTTCTCGGGATTGTCCGAAGAAGCCTCCAAAGCCCACCGCCGCCGCCTCCACAGCTTCCGTGGTGAGCTCATCTCCCACACACAGACCCCAGTGGCTACCCCTAGTTCTTCAAACCCCGGTGCTTCAGTTGGAGCAATTATTAGTCGAGAGCTCGAAGATAAGCAGAAGGGCACCCATGACCAGGAGTATGAGCGCAACGAATTGCTCAAGTCCTTTGGCTACATAGGTGGCCAAAGAGTCGTCGTCTTGTTTGACAGCGGCTGCACGGAGGATGTGGTCACCGAACAGGCCGCTAGGTGTGCTCGTTTCGAGCTGACTTCGGTGGACAAACAGGTTTAGGGTTTTAGCATAGGCATGACAACGAGCGTCAAGTATGAAGCTCTAGGTGCTAAGTTTGTTATTCAGGGCATAGAGTTTGTGCGTGATTTTACGGTTGCCCCTCTTGTAGGAGCAGACATAATTTTGGGTATTCAGTGGTTTCACAAGTTTCTCCCTGATGTCAAGTGGGACAAGCACACGTTCCAGATCAATCGGAATGTATCAAACGCCCCAGTGACCATTAAGTGTGAGCCAGGAATTCCGAACTTTCCGCTTATAAGCCACTTGCAGGCTAAGCGAGCAGTCAGGAAAGGCGCACAGTGTGCGATGATTTACATCCAGATAGCCCAGACCTTCCGAGAAGTACTCGGTTCTCCATGAAAAGTTCCAGAAGATTTTTTCTACGGGACAGCCTCCCTCCCTAGCTCCCCCCGTCCAGACCGGAGGACCACAAGATTGACCTCCTCCCAGGCTCGCAACCCCCGAGCAAGTTTCCGTATCACCTTTCCAAGGCAATGGAATCGGAGTTGGACCGCCAACTCCAAGAATTGTTGCAATCTGGCTTCATCCGCCCTAGCGTGTCGCCATTTGCAGCACCGGGGTACAACTCTCAAGTTTTCATCTTCGTTTCATCCACAAACAGATGGTCTATAGGAAGAGGCTAATTCTACAGTGTTAGATCTTCTTAAGTGTTATGTGTCAGAGCACAAGCAACAATGGGAAAAGTATCTTCCTTTGGTGGAGTTTGCTTATAACAACACCGTCCATACCTCGACGGGCAAGGCGCCTTTTGAGATTGTGGAAGGAGGGAAGAAAGTACCACCTATTTTGCACACAAAGGATAAGATCTTTGAGGCAAATCAGTATGTGGAGAACATGGATGAAGCTTATCGAAGAGTTAAGTTGGCACTCCAGAAAACTCAGCAAAAGCAAAAGAAAGCAGCAGACCGTCTCACAGACGTGCATTAGAGTTTGCATTGGGTGATTGGGTTCTATTGCAATTTGAAAAAGCTAGGCTCAAGAAAATGAAGGGTAAGGAGCGCTTATTCCCTAAGTTGAGCATGCGCCATTATGGACCTTTTCAGGTATTGGAAAAGATTGGTGAGGTGGCCTATCGCTTGAAGCTACCAGATCACTGGAGGATTCACAATGCATTTCATGTGAGTCTACTTAGACCTTTCCATGGGGATGTGCCTGAGGATGTATCAGATGAGGCTTAGCTAGAAGTTGAGGAACTTGATGAGGTTCTTATTTCAGAGCAGATATTGGCACATAAGGAAAGAAAGGTACGAGGTAAAGTTTCCCATCGCTATCTTGTGAAGTTCAAGAACTATTCACCGATGGATGCGAAGTGGATGGAGGAAGGTGACTTAACAGATTCACCTCAGGTTTTGCAGCTCTATCTCGATGCCTTTGAGTTGGAGCCGACTCTTATTACGGCTCATTCAGGTTCAGTAGAGCAAGAGTCTGGAGCATTGCTTGATGCTCAAGAGGGGGGTAGCACCTCCACTCCCTTGATATAGACAGGCTCAGATGACATCTAGAGGTCGCTTGGTGCAGCTTTTGTCTCACCCGAAGGTACTGATGGCTGATAGTACATCTGTTTATGGGACTTCTATGATATATGTGTACTAGTCACATTGGATGTTGTGGTTGTGTATGGTTCACTGTGGTATAGAGCTTGGACTTCTACTACACCATTGGTTTGCAGTGAATGTTGTTACATATGCATGGCTTAGAGAGATTGGGACGCTGATCTTGCCATATTGTACTTTTCACTTTGGATATTTTGCTGTATCACCAGATTGCAATTGAGGACGCTTGCCATTTTCCAAGAGGGGGGTATGTCATGACCCTGTGAAAGTGGAACAACATAAGTGTCAGCATGGTGGTTGGTGAGCAAGATAAATGTAAGGTAAATTTTTCAAGATGCATACTTGGGTGTCCGGACAAAAGTAATATGTGTGGACAACCCCAAGTGTGAAGGGGGACCAAGGTATTAAATTTTATAAGGTTTATAAACCTTGGGTGGCCCTTAGTTTTTAAAAACTTTAAGGGAGGGCCACTAGGATAATTTTGGAGGGGGCTACTCTACTTTTAGAGTACAGGCCTCCCTCACCATCTTCTCTCTCTCTCTTGCTTTTTGAAAGAGGACGTGTGGTCTGGCTGCGTGGAGAGGAAGCTGGAGCAAGACGCCGGAAGGAGAGCTGTACGGTACAGGTGCTGTAGGGCGACTGGTACAGACAGGTACGGCTTGGTGCAGGTGCTGCAGTTTTTCTGACGCAGACAGGTACATGCGGGTACTGTACGGACAGATCAGTCCAGCTATGCAGGCGACGCATCATTCAGGCGGCTGCAGGAAACCGTACACACGTGTGTTGCAGGAGTTGACTTGTACGGACAGGTACAGGCGGGTACTGACAGTGCGCATCACAAGGACAGCTACAAGTGCATACGGGTATAGTCAGGTTCCGTCCGGTTGTTGCTGACTGGCTGACGTAGGCAGCTACAGGAACAGTCCTGAGGCGGTTGCAGGGAGAATAGTACAGACAGGTACACACGTGTGCTGCAAGTACAAACCTGTACGGACAGTCGCACACGTGTGCTGCAGAGTTGCTGACACAGGCGGCTGCAAGTACAGACTGGTACGGTCAATCCCTCCGGTGCAGAACTGTGCATAACAGTTGGTAAACTTTGAACATATCTTTCTCTCTTTCCACTGGCTTATGTTTGCTACAGAGTTGTTTCTTCTGGCCTTTGTGAGAGGAGGGGTATGGCAGTTTGAAGGGTGGAAACAGAGTTGGACAGTGGATTTGTACTTGGGTTGAGTTTGAAGCCATGAACATGGAATAGCCAGATGAGTACTCAAGGCTGCCCTGTTGTATTGTCTTGGTTGATTAGAGGAGACCACAGTGTGTTACTTTTGTGGGACACAGATCTGTAAGTGAATCCTCTATGCTAAGAGGTCTTGAGGGCTGCCAGATTGGACATGCAGGTTTACTTTCCTTGATTGGCTTTGTTGTACTCAGTTAAACTTTCCATTGAATGTGAATAAAGAAATACCGAAAGGGGCGCCAAGCTTTGGTGCCAACAGGTGTCGTTTTCCTTTTTGTTCTGGAGCATTCTAGCTCCTGTTCATTTGTCATTTGTCTGGACTACAATTGGATAGGTGACTGCTAGTCTACCGCACTTTGGTTTCTACCAGATGCCGGTTTCAATCACCCTCAACATTTTGAGAGGGGGACCATGGGGACCATCCTCATCATTGTTGTAAAGGGCGCATGAGTAAGTGAAAACCTTGTGAGGGCACTGCTCATGTGAAAACCCATTGCATAGCATTTACCATCTTGCATACCCTTTGCATTGCATTTTGTTTTTTGTGTTTGGGGTGCATGTGTGAATGAAAACCCAAATGGGTGTTCATGCATGTGAAAACTCCTTGCATTGTGGCGTTGATCCAGCACAACCCAAACTCAAAAGACTCTACAAAAGACAAAGAGATGAACGAATGATCTACACCCACAACATGCCAAATACTTCATCATGTTCCTCTTCACCCACTTAGCATCTTCTACATCTTCTCTCATGGTCCCCTTTCGGCTTGAGAGGGGGTGTGTGACAACGAGGCCCAAAAGGGTAGCCCAAAAAGGCCCCAAGAAGGCCCTCATTAAATAGCCTTACAAAGGCCTAAAAAGGACTTTCTCCAGATTGGGCTGGTTGGCTGTCCAGCGACCTGGAGAATTGGGGGGCCAACACTATATAAACGTTGCCCCTCCATCATAATTATCAGATTATTGGCAGTCTACCACCTGTGCAGCCGTCCTGATGGATCTTCATCATCAAGGATCCTGACACATCATCAAGCGCAGCATGCATATCATTTGTGCTCTACCTCTTGCGCACCACACCACTGCAGCAGCCCGGATCATCGCGGTGTCCTGCTTACACACACCATCCTCACCATACAGTAGCTGCCCTGCTCCCACAGTTTCCAGCGCTCAGCGTGGAACTCTGCTTCACCATCGACAGCTCCTTGCCTGCCCTGTGCGCAGCACGCTGTACCTTCATCACCAGCCCTCTACCTCACTTGAAGTGCCACCGCTGTCTCCGACGCGAGCCTTCGTCATCGACTGTGTCCTTGCTTCATTGCCGGTGTGTCCTTGCTTCATTGCCGGTCTACTTCCTCAGAGTCACTTCATCAGTGCCTCATATCTGAGGCCTTCTTGTCTTGGATTACATTCACCATCATACATATACTCATTCATCCATTTCATGCTGTGTTGATTTGTTTTGATCTCTCGCACATTTGGTTCTTTTGTCCTTTTGCCCTCACACTGCAGACACCCAATGTCCATTGAATCGCAACTTTGAGAGATGCCAAGTGACCGAGTGATGTCAAAGACATGCAAATGTACTGAAATGACGAAGTGCAGGGATAGAAAAGTTATCTGAATAGAGGATTGCTGACAAAAAAGTTAGTTTGAGAGTTGTCCGGATGCCGAAAGTCGATGCCGATACTACCGAAAGAGAGCTCAAAGAATGCCAGATGTGCCTCTATGCTTGGTTCAACTCTGTTTTCGTGAAAGCTGAAAATTTCCAGAGGTGTTTTGGAGGCCTAAATGAGCTTTGATTTTGATGGTCTTTAGCTTGGGAGACTCGGGAGATGACGAGGAACGCAACGATGTAAAAACATTTTCAAGTTGAAATCTGGCCCTGCAATGGTGGTGCAGCCGGCTGAGCTGGGCAGAAGTGGGCTGAGGTGCTAGATTTGGATGGGAGTGGGTGGAATTGCAGAAATAAAAAAATCAGCAAGGGGGTTTTCTAATTGGATGCTAGGCGAGTTGTTTTGTGTATGTGGGCTGGTGGAGTGGTCCCAAAAACAGGTAAAAATCTTCTTCTGAAAATTGAGCATTGCCAATAGTGGTGTGTTGGCTGAAAATCAGCCCCAGGTTGCACGCCAGGGGTAGGGTTTTCCAATGGAAACCCTTGCTGTGGCCTATAAGAAACCTAGTAGGCTTCCTTTGAAGCTAGGGATGGCGACAAAATAGGCTAAAAATGCAAAAACGGGCTGCAGCCTGTATTGCACCTGTGGGCAGCAACTAAGCTGAAAAAGAGAAGGGTCCTAGTCGTGTTCACCCATCACTACCCTTGCATCTGGCAATATCTTCATCCAAGTTGCGGCCAATTGGCTTATAGTAATTCTTTTTTTCAAAGTGGAACAATTGCCAGTTAGCTATTGTGTGTCAGGGCATGTTTGTTCTCGCTAGTGCTAGCATTCATCATGGCTAAGTCTGCCCTTCACCTTTGGAGAAGTGATATAAAGTCAATTTGATGGTGTGTTAATGAAGATTTGTTTACTACGGTGACATATCTTTATGCATGAACCTTCACCTACTCTTGGGCGTTGATGGTGTGAGCGGGATATCATAGCTTGTAGTCTATACATTTTTTTTGTTTTGTGAGAGTTGGTATTGAATTTATTGCCACTTGAGTATATTCGAACCCACTTTCTCCACTTCAAGAGGTAGGGGCTCTACTGCTGAACTACAGCTTGTAGTCTATGTTGTGCATGATGGAGTTGATGATTTGAAGCTGTGTGAGTAGATTCTCATGGAGTCAAGATCACACTTAAAGTTAAGTTTGGAAATAACCCAAACTTTCCATTGCTATATCTTTTTTGCTGTATGAGCGGACATGCAGGTTTCTTTTTAAGTATTTGTCCTAGTTTTGGTCAGTTGGTTTATATTAATTTATTTCTATTCAAAGCTGTGCAATTGCCCAACCAGCTTGGCTGAGTTTGTGCTTCACCTGCAAACACAAACAAGTGATAGAAACCTAGTTTTGTGGTTTATTGATGAAAACACTACATTGACATATCTTTGATGTCACAAATGAATTTGTCAAGTCTGGAAATAACACATTGGTATATCTTTTTTGCCATACTAGCGGACATGCAGATTTCTCTTGAAGTATTTGTCTTAGTTTTGGCCAGTCAGTTTATATTCTATTCAAAGCGGTGCAATTGCCCAACCAGCTTGGCTGAGTTTGCCCTCCACTTGCAGAGAAGTGACAGAAACCTAGTTTTATGGTTTATTGATGAAAACACTACAGTGACATATCTTTATGCATGAACCTGCATCTACTCTCGGGCATTGATGACATGAGTAGGGATGCCGTAGCAAGTAGTCTATACTGAGCATGGAGTGGATGATTCGAAGTGTTGTGAGTAGGCTCTCATGGAGTAGTTCGCACTTTAGTTTTTTGTTAAAGTTTGGGAATTAACCTGAACTTTCCTTTGGTATACCAGCATCTACTCACTGCTTACTTTCATTTTATTACATTTCGTGTGATTTTTACAGGTTTGGCCTGTTGACATACCGGAGATAAATTTCAAAGCATTGGAACCGATAGGGCGTGAGCTAAAAACATTCAGTAAGGTAGTTGCTTTTGTTTATTCTCTGTATGTATGTCTTACTTAAGCAAAAGTTTTCTCAGCGTCCAAAAGCTTTCTCAGCATGGACGCTTACTGCTTACTAAGGGGGTTTACAGACATAACCCCAGCCCACTGCAAGGGTCATCTGACCGCGGCTCATTCTCCTTGGATGGGGGGATCTCCCCCGTGCAAGCCTTGGCCATCAGATTCGGGGTGTTTTATTTGTAAAGATCCTAGCATGACATTTCTTGTTGCTTGCAGATGTTGGATAGAGCTTTTGATCTTATGCAAGCACCATTCAATGAAAGATAATCCAGACCAATCTCATGAAGACATTCATTCCATTACAATGATGTGCCTTCTCCCCTTCAGTGGGTCTCGTTAGATTTGGCTTGGTATTTGATTGCGAAGCCTTATTAGTCTCAGCAAGGTACCAAATTCTATCCATTCCCACCTTGTGAGCGTGATGATATGGATTTTGTACATTTTAACAAAGTTTTATCTCGTAGTCATTTATGCACTGATTTTCCCTGAACAATATTTCATTGATCCAGTCTTAGTTGCGTGGTATGGACTCTAAAACAATTCTCGTCCATTTAAGTTCTCAAGTTTTCTGCACAACACACTTGTGATTACTCAAAACTGTGGGGCCTACTCAACTTTTTTGGCCTGCCTTTGTGAAAAGCAGGTCTTAGTGTTGTATTTTTTTGGCTTAGCAGAACATCTCAAAATAATTGCTAAAACTTTATTAGTGTTGTTGCTTCTTCCTCCTTTTCTTCCTTTTGTGTGTGTGTGTGTGAGAGAGAGAGAAAGAAAGAAAGAAAGAAAGTTGTATTAACGTCTACTAGAGGCCAAACTCGACCTATGAGACAAATCAATGTACAACTGTCAATGTCCTCTGAGAGAGAGAGAGAGAGAGAGAGAGAGAGAGAGAGACCTCTCTGCATGCACACACATAGTTTACCCCTTCCTCCTCTTCCACCAAAAAATAAATAAATCAAAGGCAGGCTCATACAATAGATTCTTCTTTGGTTATTTAAGGGTGGAAAATTAACAATATTTTAATAGGGGAAAGTATATCCTTGTACAGTGGAAGATGATCTTCATAGAAATGGAATTTATGTAGTATAGACACTAGATGACATAGGCGATAAAGATTAAAGATGCATCAAGAAGTGTGTTTCAAACAATGAAACTGTAAGTGCTTGATCACACAAACAAAGAGGCCGCTAAAAACTGGGACTGAACTCTCGTATGGGTGGACCTTATTTCAGTGTTAAGGCAAGGTAGCTAAAGCGAGCGGACAGTTGAGTGTAAATTATTACTTAGTGAAGGTTAAAGGGCTTGCAGATGCTATTGCTTCTTTTGGATCACCATAGTAGGTGATGATGATATGATTTTGGTAAAACCTTAAATGGTCTTGGTAAGGAATACAGCCAGTTAAGACCTCCGTTGTAGTTTGAGAGAAATCTCATGATTTTTAGGAATTGATTGGTCTCTTGATCTTGTGGAAGAAATAAATTTGAGGGAGGTTAATCCTTGGGAAATTCAAATGAGTAGGCCTTCTACTCAGATATAGGTAGGGGCAGAGGGAGATCATCATCTAGAGGTTGAGCTAAAGGCCTTTTTAGAAGCAAAAATCATGGGTACAACTACATGAATAAAATGTATAGACAAGTGGGAGAGCGGTCTCTAGAGGCAGAGGGAGCCAAAGGAGTAGCTAAAGCAAGAGTTGTATAGAGAAACAACTGAGTATAAATGATTACTTAGTAAAGGTTAAAGGGGTTGCAAATGCTAGTGCTTCTATTGGATCACCATAGTAGATGATGATGATATGAGTTTGGTAACCTTGACTGATCTTGGCAAGGAATACAGTCAGTTTAGACCTCCATTGCAGTTCGATAGAACTCTCATGATTTCTAGGAATTGATTGGTCTCCTGATCCTGTGAAGAGATGAATTTGGGGGAGGTTCATCATCGGAAAATTCAAATGAGTAGGCCTTCTACTCAGATACATGTAGAGGAAGAGGGAGATCATCATCTAGAGGTTAAGGTGGAGGTCATTTTGAAAGAAGAAATCATGGGTACAACAACGACAAGAATAAAATGTATAAACAAATGGAAGAAGTCTCTAGAGGAAGGGGGAGCCAAAAGAGCTGAGGTGGTTGGCAAAGAAATTAAAATAGCATAGAGTGCTATTACTGTGGCAAACCAGGGCACATGACAAAGGACTATTATAAAAAGTAGAATGATGTCAAAAGTGAAAAGTTGTAGAAGGCAACTATGCATCATCAAGTAAACATGGTGATGACAGAAGTGAGCAATTGTTTGATTTAGCACATGCTTAGTTTCACAATAGGACATGTGTGTGGTGTGTGTATTCTGGCGCCTTTAACCATATGAACAGTCATGGTGGGTGGTTTAGAGATATAGAGAAAATGAAAAAGCAAGGTTATGTAGAAACAAGTGATGATACTATGTATTCCATTGCGCATGTTGGTAAAGTCATTATCTATGCAGGATTAAAAATGAAGTACTTGTCAGATGTACTTTATGTTTCAAACATTACAAAGAAATTAGTTTTTGTTGGACAAATAGTTGAGCAGGGTCTACAAGTGAGGTTTAATCCTCAAGGGTGTTTTGTAGAAGACTTCAAAAATTCAGTGTCGCTTAGTTACAAAGGGTAACAAAAATGGCAGGATATTTACTTTGGATTTAACATGCCTAAGGTGAAGGCAGTCATGTTTGCACATGAGACAAGTGTCATTGTAGATATTGACATATGGTACAAGTGCATTGGTCATGTGAATATACAATGGTTGAAGTCTACATATTATTGTAGGTTTGTCAAAGTTTAAGATTAATGGTATACATAAAGTATGTGAAGTATGCAAGCTTGGTGAGCATGCTAAACATGCATTCCTACATGAAAATCACATTAGTGCAAGGCCATTAGATGTTATATATTTGGATGTATAGGAACTGACTAAGACTACAATAATTACAGGTTGCATGCATTATATTCCATTCATTAATGATCACACTAGGCAAGTAAGGGTTTATTTCATGTAGGAGAAAAGTGAGGTGTTTGCTCATCTTTGGAGATTTAAAGCCTTGATTGAGAAGGAAAAAGACATGTGGATAAAATGTTTGAGATCAGATGGTGGAGGAGAGTATTTCTCTAATGAGTTCAATGATTTCTTGAGATAGCAGAGAATTAAGAGACATGCAAGTACACTCCGCAACATAATGTTGTTACAGAAAGGAAAATAGGCACATTGTAGAAGTGGTACGTGTCTTGATATTTGAAAAGAATGTGTCAGATTATTTTTAGGGAAAAAATTATAAATAGGATCCTCACTGCAACTGTTCATGGTATGACGCTTGAATAGAAGTTTATAGGCATAAAACTAGATATGTCTCACTTGAAAGTATTTGGGTGTATTATAAATGTGTATGTTCACGATGAAGTGAGAACAAAGTTGGATCCAAAAGTAGAGAAATTAATCTTCATTGGTTATGTCTTGGAGTAAAAAGATTGTAGATATTATAATCCTACCACTCGTGAGATGCGAGTAAGAAGAGATGTTGTCTTTGATGAAATGAGTAGTTGGTATACACCAACGAAGACAACAAAAGATATAGATGTAAGAAGTGATGATGCTATCCCACATGCAAGGTAGTAATCATAGTTGCTTAGAGGATCTAGAGATTTTTCTAGTAGTGGATCTAATGTTAGTCCATGATCGAGCAAGTTAAGGAAAGATGTACGTACACATGTATCACGCAACGGGAAGGAAAAGGTAGATCAAACTTTTGTGCCTGATCTATCAACAAGTTACTTATATTTGGATGGTGACTCTAGATGTACGTACACATGTATCACGCAACGGGAAGGAAAAGGTAGATCAAACTTTTGTGCCTGATCTATCAACAAGTTACTTATATTTGGATGGTGACTTTAGTAGCTTCAACCAGAGCCTTAACGAGGAGCTTTCTTTTGTCACTAGTGGTTACTCCTAGTGCAAGGAAAACTAGGGTTGTTTTGAGAACATCTAGTAGTGATCCAGGTGTATGTAGGTCTACGAGGGTTAGATACCCTATTGACAGGTCAAGATTTGATAGATATACAACTCATCATTATGCTTACATGGTTCAAGTAATATAGGAGTTTGAACCTAGTTATTTTAAGGAGATACTTAGAAATAAAAAATGAGAAGATATCATGAATGAGGAGATGGCAACATTAGATGCAAATGCAACATGGGAGTTAGTACCTTTGCCTAAGGAAAAGAAGGAAATTGGATGTAGGTAGGTGTATAAGGTTAAGTATAACTTAGATAGATCAGTGAGTAGATATAAGGCAAGATTGATTACCAAAGGATTATGCACAGACCTATGGCATTGACTATAAGGAGACATTCAGTCCGGTTATGAGAATGGTAACAATGAGAGCTGTCATTGCTTTGGGTGCAGTAAAGGGTCTATCTGTACATCATATGGGTGTAAAGAATGTTTTCTTGCAGGGTGATTTGCAAGAAGTATACATGATGCAGCCACCAGGTTATGAGAGTGATGCACACCCATATTTTGTGTGCAGGTTACACAAAGCATTGTATGGCTTAAAGCAGGTACCCAGAGCATGGTCAAACAAGATCGGAGAGTATCTTGTCATCTTTGGATTTTAGATAACTAATTCAGATTTTTTATTTTATGTGAAAAAGATAGAGGGATCATGCTATTAGTCATTTATGTGGATGACTCAATTATCACTAGTGTCAGTAGTGATGACACACATGATGTCAGGAGGCTTTTGAAGTAGAAGTTTGAGATGAAGGATTTGGGTAAGCTATAATATTTCTTGGGCATAGAGATGGTGAGATCACCTCATGGTATTTTATTATTTACAGATGTAGTATGGCTTGGAGATGTTGTCCAAGTATGGTATAATAGGCTGTAAGTCTATTTTAGAAGCTTTTTGTAAATATTAATTTAAGGTACTAGGGGTATTTTTAAATTTGAATGGTGGTAGTGTAAATTCATAATGTTCATAGGATTTCTTGACTAATCGATGGAAGGTAAAAGGGGCATTTATTAATTTGAATGACATTACTATGTAAATCTTTAGTGAATTCATAATGTTCATATCAGATATTAGGAATATCCTACTTCTTAATTCTAAGTAGATAGACCAAGGATAAGTAATAGTCACTCTACGAATTCAAGCACATAAACATAAGGCAGAACATGAAGCTAAAAGCATAAAGAAATTTGTACATAATCTACAGATGAAATTTGTTGTTAATATTGGCCGTAGGTTGCTTTTTTGTGTGGTAAGAGTTGCAATTAATTTGGATTTTCTACTCTTTGGGGCATACTCGAGAGCTTTAAAGTAGCTCACTAAAGAAACACCACACACACCAAAAATTCTATCTGCATCTAACACCACAAAACAAGTCTCATGTCTCTTCATATTCCTATGAACATAAGTAGTTCTTGAGAGCTGTAAAGGAACATTCCAAAGAAACAATGCTCACACCAAAAAAATTATTTCTATCCAACACCACAAAACAAGATTCATTTCTCTTCATAATCTTGTGTGCATAAGTAGTTTGTGAGAGTTCAAAAGGACCACACTAAAGAAACATCGCACACACCAAAAAAATTAATTCCATCTAGCACCACAAAATAAGATTCATTTCTCTTCATAATCATGTCTACATAAGTAGTTAGAAGCTCCTATCCATCATGTACCTTATCGTTATCATGGATCAATGTGAGACCTGTGGTTCGAGAGTGCTTGGAACAGCTCGACCTTTGATAGAGCTGCTTGGTGCATGAAGCAATGAGTATGTGCATCCAAGATGAGCACTTGCAAGAACACAAAGTAAATGTGTTTACATGGCACATAAGTAAGATGTTTTCTCTCTCGCTTCTGAAAGTCCTCACAAGTGCAGTGAGGTAGCTTTGAAATCATGTGAATAGTTCACACCCTTAGCATGTGATCCTTTGGTATTGACATAAAATACGTGTGATTCATTACACAAGATGATTACTTCGCACACCACTTCAACGTTGAGAGTTTTTCCCTGTTCTATTTTATGGAAGTCTTTTGTCAGCTTCTCTCTCCATCGAACAACCCTACCATCTCTATATTTAGGGTGCACACTACTAACTATCCTTATTGTGGTGGGGTGACTTCTATAGCTCTTGGAGGACAAGGCTCCCGACTCCAAAACAAACCCGTTTGCGTAAAGATCTCTAATTTCACCACACTCAGACATGTTCCCAAGGAAGCACGCCACACACTAGGAGTGGGGCCTGGTGGCCCAAGCACATGGGAAGTATCAACATCCCATGAGTAGGTATTGACAGTGTTGTAGAACCATATAAAACCCTCCATATAGTACCACCAGTGTAATGATGACAACCCTAGAAACTAGGCACAAGGATGCCCTCTTGCATAGATTTGCCAGTAGTAGGATTGATTACGTTTTCCACAACGCAACTTGGTCTCAAGAAATAATCCAAAACACACGACCATGCTATGTGGCTTAGTTCTAGGAATAACCCACAAGGTCTTTTTGAAATTTTCCTCGACAACATCTCCATTGAATTGTATTTCTTGCACATGTGGGGCTTTTCTCTAGTTCACGGTTTATTGCCCTATAAAATACTCTGGCCTGTGACTATCACTCTCTAGAACTCCTCCGCGGGTTGTGAACATGGTGTTTTTACGATGCATGCTACATTTCTCTATGCGAACTCGCTGCATCTTAGGTGAGTTGATGCTTGCCTCTTCCATTGTTGAATGTGTCAAATCCGCTAGCTAGGAGATGGATAAAGAAAAGCAAGATGCTAATGATGATGTTTTGTATCCTATTTAAAGGCATCCAATCTAATGCAAATGTGCGTGTGTTGAATCTAATCTCTTGCATTGTTATTATCTTGTCATTTGGTTACTCACTTTTTCTCTTCTTTCATATTGCAAGTATGAGGCTTTCATCTGCGTTAGTGAGCTCCCAACTTAATTTTCAAGTACCATCCCATTCATGAGTTTTGTCATGTCCCAACAATTCCAACACACTCATCTTTTTTGATGTCTCTCTCCATCAAGGTTTTGCTCATTGGAGATAATATTTGGCAGAAGATTTGAATAACTAGTCCTCTCCAAATGAACCTTTTAGTAGATTTATCCTCTTTTAGGATCAGGGTTTCACCTAAAAAGCATACCCATTTTTTTAACCATTTCTTTTGGCTTAGTGAGAGATCTACCATCCTCATCTGGCACATATTAAATAGCATCCTGAATTCTTTTACATTTCAAAGAAATATTTTGAAGCTTGCTGATTTGGCACAAATTCACGCAAAATTTAGAAATAATTCTTCTGTTTCAAGCATGATGTTTCATGAAAGTTGGTTTTAAGTCTAGAGTGAACAAAGACTGCATAAACTGATTTACAACTCGAACCATATAGCTCAAGTCCGGCTTAGTAATGGTTATGTAGATTAAGCTACCCACTATACATCAATGGGTTTTTACTAAAACCCTTGATATGGTTTGATATTTTGCATCAAAAAGGTGCATGCTACTTAAGGGTTTTTGTGGATGTTAACTCTTGTCTTATGACTTACATATGAGGTTGTGTATGTTCTACTATAATGTGATAGTTCTTTTATGCTTTAGCATTTCTCTATTTAATCTTGGACAATAGCTCTTTTTGGGCTTACTTTTCGGGAAAAAAAAACTTAACACTCTCTATTCAAAGAGCTTTTACCCATAACCCAAAAATAATTTTGTCTATGTTTATTTCATAAAGATATATGAATTCTTATAATTTACTAGGTTATAGATCGCATTACTTTTAATAGTCGTTTTTTTATGAAGACGAATAATTTTATATATTTGAAAGGGATATGTAGCTCTAAGATATTTCCTATTGCCATTTCAAATTCTTATTTTTGAGAATTGATTTTTTAATGGCAATGTACCTTTCCTATTTCATTAGATTTAGAAAAGATTCAATCCAAATCTTTCCTACATTGATGTGGAGAACTGGTCTTTGTTGATAACTTCCCTAAAAAATTACATTAAATTTAGAAGATCCAATTGAAATATTTCCCATGTAGATGTATTAATTAAATTTATAAGATTCAATCGAAATATTTCCCATGTAGATGTACTAATAAAATTTGGTTCAAATATTTCTCAATTTTGTGGAGAGAACTTACTTCTATTGTATCAAAATTAGGAAACAATCCAAAAAATCTTTGCAAGGCAAGATTTGAAAATTTTCCAAAGTTTCCTAACATATCAAGGCCTTTAAAAACGAGTGTTTGATTCCTAATGGAAAGGGATGGTCATTATTTTGCAAGTGAATATAAAAAGCCTCCCAAGGTTTACAAGGTATCATTTATGTGGTCCTTGGTCTATAATGAATGCTAGTGCATCCTTCATTTACCTATGTATATAGAAAAGGGTGGTTCATGAGAGTAGGGACAAGGTTATGGTAAGGTAAAAGTCATATAATATTGGTGAGTTCTAGTCGATGATTGCACAAACATTAACTCCCCATATCCCAAAGAGCATAAACCACATCCCATGTACAAAACGGTGAAGGGCCCCATATTGTGTATATTCTACTATAATGTGATAGTTCTTTTATGCTTTTGACCTTTCTCTCTTTCATATTACACTATAGCTCTTTTTGGGCTTACTTTTAAGGGAAAAAAGAAAAATATGTCTCTCAACACTCTCTATTCGAAGAGCTTTTATCCATACTCGTCAATATTTTTGTCAATGTTTATCTCATGAATTCTTGTGATTTACAAGGTTAAATATCACATTGTTTCTAATTGTCCTTTTTGCATGAAGATGAATGAATTTGTGTATGTAAAAGGGATATGTAACTCTAAGGTATTGTCTGTTACCATCTCAAATTCAAATTTTAGAGACACCTCCGCACTTATGCTATTGACAGTCGAGCATTTGTATTTACTCTTATGAGTGAGTGACCTTATCATGTCACTTCACTTATACTTCACTAATTTCTCATCAATCTACTTTGAGTATTGTTCTTCTCTCTGTCTCTTCTTTCTTGATACATATGTGTGTGTTGTTACCTTGGTCTCTCTACTCTAACATAACCATATAGTGAACATACATGTTTAGCTAGCCTAACTCTAGAGTGAATCTTTATATCTAAAACTTCCATAACCATAGACTGAACATGTATGCTTAGCTAGCCTAACTCTAGAGTGAGATTGTAAATCTAAAACTCCCAATCCTCCATAATTACTTGGTTTACATACCTTATGCCAAGATAGAAGAGACTAAGCGCTTTTTCCTCTCTTATTCCTTCACAAGAATGACTTGTGTAATTTAGCAATATAGAACATTGACACTTTTTGAATTCCACTAGAAAAGGATAAAAGTGAATATATGCCAAGAGTTCACAACGATGAGCATGGAGTGGAAGGGAAGAATAACATAGTCCCATCTCCTTAGCTCTAAGTCAATCATATCAACAACAAACTAATCCACTGTAAGGTTATTGGTGCAATCTATCGCAATAGTGCCTAAAGATCTTGACTCTATCATATCCCTAGTCAATTAGTTCCAAGCTATCTTCCTCAGAAAGGCTAATAAGAAAATTTACATAAGTAATCCTTCTACTCATATACAGGTAAAGGTAAAGGCAGATTATCTCATTGCCAGTATATGTAATGCAGAGGAGCATGTTTCCTTTACTTAGCAGTGCACGTGCAGGTTCTTATCATGCATCTTATTATTTTTTGGATCATGATCCCATTGCTAGTATATGTAATGTAAAGGAGCATGTTTTATTTACCTAGTAGGACATTTTCATGTTCTTATCATGCATCTTATTCTTTTGTGGATCATGCTCTCATTGCCAGTAGAAAGCATACCACTTCAATAGCTCCACACCTCTCCTTGGATAGCCGTTTCTGTCACCCGTCACACCTGTTGTTGTTGCGAGTCGTTGCATTGGATTACATCCCTTCTTTCACCTCACACCACTCACAAACATTCATTGGCATGCATTGGAGAAGAAGATTAGAAAGAGGATTAACAAGAGCACAACGAGAGTGTATGTTGCATTATGAGATAAAATGATTTTATATACTTAAATTATGACCAATCAAACGCCCAAGGCTCATAAGTGGCCTATTTCTTATGCAATGCTTAATCTCATAATACATGCATGAAGTACATTAATAGAGAATCCCTTATAGCTTGTTGTCACATGCTCTTATAGAAGAAGTCATCATAAATACTGTATTGAACCATTTTTGGGTGTTCATTCAAGTGGTGCATTGATAGCTATCAAACAAGTAAATCTTTAGATGGGGAGACCATGGTGGATGAAAGCTTGGTCTATGGTGTATGGTATGACTGCCCAGATTTCCTTGAATAGTGTATGGACAAGTGGTTGTTCCATTTTTTTGGACAACCCATTGTTCTTAGCAGTCAACCCCTCAAACCAACATACCTTGAGGAATCTTCTCATTTTTTTTCTCAACCAAAGTGAATAAAATGTCAAAGGTAGCAGGGAATCAGAGTCTTACCACCATGCCGAGCCACATCTACTTTTCAATTTATTTATATCTATGATGACAATACAAGAGTTTTGTATATTCATCAGGGCCATAAATAAATTAAAAGTAATAGACAGAACTCGGCATGGTTGTGAGACTCCAATGCTCTGGTATCTTTGACATTTGTGTATATGTGGATTCCACTCTTACTCTTGCAAAGTTTCATCACCGTTGAATCTCATTTGGTTGTAATCTATAGAAAAAAGGCCCAATTTCAAGGGAACTGTCTAATGCCACCACATTGAAAACCTTACCTCTGGTCCACATATTCCAACCAAATGTGTTCTGATGGTGGTGAAAAAAATTTGTAAGTGTGTATATGTGAACCCCATTCTTAGTCTTACAAAGTTTGGTCACCATCGAAGCTCATTTGATTACAATGTGTGGGATAAAGGCCCAATTTCGAGGGGGCTCTCAAAGCCACGACACATTGAAAACTAAGCGTGATGCATATTGTAACTAAATGTGCTTTGATGGTTGGTGAAAATTTCCAAGTGTGTATATGTGGACCCCTGTTATATGCACATTATATGTGCATATACTAGGAGGCTAACCCACATTAGGCTTGTGAGCATGGAAGCATGGGAATAAGCTCTAGTAGAGCATGGGAATAAGCTCTAGTAGAGCATGGGTTAGGATTAAACTTAAGGGTTGAGGTTAGGGTCAGGCATCCAAGGGTCACACATGGGAAATGGAGAGTCAAGAGTCACTTGAGGGTCCTCCTATATAATAGGGACATAGGGCACACTTAAGGGAGATCAGACTGGGATATGTTATGTTCTCTTGTATGGAGGATTGTATCTTCTCACCTACCATTTCACACTAGAGCTACATGTTGCTGGATTGGAGTCATACCTCTTGGTGGTATGGGACATCAAGGTAAAGGTATAAGGTACTTCAGAAGACCATTGAGTTTTTGAATTTTTTGACCATTCGTATTCTAATGCGTTCGGGGTAAATTAAAGATTTTAAAAAATTTCTAAAAATTAGTAAAAAAATTAGACAAAGGTTATTTTAAATTTTTAGAAAATATGGGGTTGGTGATTGGCATGTGGTTTGTCCATTCGGGCACGTGTGACCATTTAAATTCTTTTAAAAATCTATTTTTTGACCAAAAATTTAGAAAATCCATTAAAATTATAAATTTTTATTAGATTTGAGAATTGTCGGGTGAAATTGAAAATTTTGTGAATGATGGGATTCTCAGGAGAATTTAGAAATATTTTAGAAATTATTTTTAAAAATCTTAGAAATTAATATTTATAAAATATCAATGGTATTTTGGCAAATCTAATTGCTAAAAATTTTCTGAAAAAATATAGGTTGGAATGCCATAAGATAGGTTTAGTGGAATTTAAAATTTGCATATTTTGAGTCCCTATAAAATTAGGAAAAAAATCATGGTAATTCATTTTTCTCGAGAATTCTTATTTTCGAGGGTTATTTGGAGTTTATGGGTTAGTTGATCTAGTTGTTTTAGTAGATTTTATTGGATGTTTTCTAAGTTTTATATGGACTCATTAGATTCTACCTAGATCACTTGTATCGTCGAGGGTTTTTTAATAAGTGCTACACACATGTGTTTCACTTGCTTACTTTGGAGTTTTGCTTGAACGACACCACGTTCATATACTCCGGGATTGATGAGTCTGCCACCAATTTTAATCCTTCTTTTGGCATGGGCATGATTAATGACCATTAGATGGCATGATCAACTATGGTTTTCATGGATTCAAGGTGCTTCTATGCTTCTATCCATGGTTTTATAAGGATCTTTTGATCTTTTGGATAATATCATGTACTTTGAAGGTAGTGTTTGCCTTTGTTTTTACACATAATTTTGGACTATGTTCCTTGTACTCTTGTACATATTCCAACTTGGATACCTAGTTGCTTATATATCTAGGTGAGTTATTTTTCTACCCTAGCTTTATTATGTTTATTGGGTAGTTATCATTAGAAAGGCGCCAATAATTCAAATTGTTTTCTAATGATGTACTCGGAAAGAGTTATTCCTTGATGTGGTCTCAGGTATATAGAGACATGTTTTAGTATGTGAAAGTCTAGGATAAGGCTATCTCATTTATTTTATACGAAGGATTTTATTCATTTTTCCTAGACGGCATACTAGGGAGTTCTAAATTGGTAAGTTATGTATGGGTGGTATCATGGTGGTATGGGACGCTAGTGAGCCCTCACATATATTATCTTATCGGATAATTTGGGCTCAAGATTGTTGCTTTGCTAACATCACTTGGCATGTTGACCTCAACATTTAAAGACAATCTCATTTTCTGAATTCACTTGAAGTTGTAGTGTAGGCATTCTCTAGATAAACTTCTTTTATCTATAGCCTGCATGTTTTGATGAGTGTAATCTCGTCGGCATATTCACTTGTTGAAATCTCTTTCTTTAGAGTTCAACAAGTTTATCAACGAGGAAACTACTTTGAGTATGAGTTTCTCTGATCATCCATAGTCTGATGGGCAAAGAGAGCGTGTGAATCAAATTGTAGAGGATATGCTTCGTGCATGTCTCTGGAAAATCATCAAATTGGGAAAAGTATCTTCCCTAGTGATGGAATTTACCTTTAACAGTTCTAAACATACGGCTACTGGTTTTAGTCCGTTCATACTTATGTATGGGTATCAACCTAGGGTATCTATTGATGTCGGTCTTAAGGACATTGAGCTTGATGCATCGAGGGATTTCTTGCATAGTATGCAGGAAATGCTGACCAAAGCTCGGGATTCTAGCAGGAGTGCTCAGGATAGGGCACGGTTTTATACTGATAGAGGATGCTCACCTCAGTCTTTTGAACTAGAAGCGTTGGTTTATTTAAAAGTTCCTAATAAAGACTCTCAGACTTTGTGACGCTTTGGTTCATAAAATGAAACATGGGATTTAGTTACCTTACCCACAAGGTAAAAATGTCATTGGTTACAAATGGGTTTACAAGGTGAAATGCAAGTCAGATGGTTCCATTGAATGTCATAAAGCGAGATTGGTAGCTAAGGGTTATGCACAAACCCAAGGCTTGGACTATGATGAAACATTTAGTCCAGTTGCAAAGATGGGAACATTGAGAGCAGTCATTGCTATGGCTGCAGCAAATGGTTGGGAAATGCATCAAATGGATGTGAAAAATGCATTTCTAAATGGTGATCTACAAGAGGAAGTTTATATGGCACAGCCAGAAGAATATGTACACCCAAGGTATCCCACTCATGTATGCAGATTAAAGAAAGCATTATATGGTTTAAAGCAAGCACCTCGTGCTTGGAGTGATAAGATAAGCCAATATCTTATCTCCCTTGGATTTCAAGTTTCTTCAGCATATTCTTCACTCTATGTGAAGAAAACAGATCATGGGATTGTCCTACTTGTCATCTATGTGGATGACTTGATTGTCACAAGAGATCATGCTACAGATGTTATGCATGTCAAGAAGGCATTGAGTGGACAGTTTGACATGAAAGACTTGGGTGCTCTTCATAGGACTCAGCCAGGACCCTTCAAAGCAGAAGGTGAGAACCTAGGCGAGGCTGTGGAGAAATGGGTGGAAGCCATGGAAGAATATTTTGACGTCACAGGCTACAATGAGCGGAGCAAACTGGCTCTTGACCGACTGAAAATAGTGGAAATAGCTAGGGTATCATGGAGGAACCACTGTGACACCAACTGTCTGGATAGAAATACTCAGTCCTGGAATGACCTAAGAACCTATCTATTAAGAAAGAGATTTTGTCCCCCAGGATTTTTGGAAATCAAAATGAACGAATTCTTAGAGCTAAAGCAGGAGAGCAAAACCATCGAGGAATATCACCAAGCCTTTGCTCTTCTACTCAAATATTCCACCTCTAGATGAAGAACAACTCATGGCCAGGTTCATTCGGGGAATGAACGAACCCTTGGACACACTGGTCAAAAATGCCAAGCCAGTGTCCATGGTGGTTGAAGCAGTAAGAATGGCAAAGGATTTTGCCAAAGCCTTTGTAGTAAAGGTCCTGCCAAAGCCTGCACCCTCTAACTTTAAAAGATTCTAAGCCCAGGGAAGTACTTCAAACTTTCCACCCCCGAAGAGGCAGCAAGGCCCGAGAATCAGAATCAGGATGCAGGAAGCTTCTGAAGTGAAGGAAGACCCTTCCCCCAGAATACTTTCTTAGGAGCCCCACCTCTTTCAAGAAATCAGAGGGATGAGCTCAGAAGTGAAAACCGATGTTTTGGATGCCAAGGTTTTAGTCACCAATTGAAAGATTGCCCGACTCCTGCCATGTCAAGGGGACAGGGAAGTCAAGGATCCCAAGTTCAGAGACCAATCCCTTCATACCAGTCTAATCAGGTTCTGTCTCGCCCAAGCCAGGGAAACCCCTGAAGAACTCAAGCTTAGCCATCTACCTCTGTTCAGAGTAACCTCAGAACTCCTTCCTAGAACTAGGGCAACCAAAGAGAAAGAGTTCCACCTTAGACTGCAGCGCCAGAGCAGTCACAATTTCTGATGTAGTAGAAGAGGAAAGAGGGCAGATCTTTGTTGCAATTGAAAACCAAGGACCTAACCGTCAGTTCTCAGTCATCCATACTCCAGCTGAATATCAGGGTAAGCCTTTTAAGCTTTTGATTGATTCAGGCAGTTCTCATTCATTCATTTCCCCTGGATGCTTGCGTAAGCTAGTCTTAGAACAGAAATCAGGGAAACCTATGCAAGTTGAATTGGCCAGCGGGAAGATTCTTTTCACTCACCATGAGACAGATCTTATCCAGTTCAATCTAGATGGTAATGTAACCGATTGTTAGTTCAAAGTCTTACCTCTGGGAGTTTTTGACGGGATCCTTGGAATGGATTGGCTCCATAAAAATCAAGCTGATATACACTGTCACAATGGAACCATTTCTTTCCATGACCTTCACGCGAACAAAGTTCAAGGAACTGGAGTTTTCGGATCCCCAGACCTTCAGTTAGTAAAAGCTTCTAAGTTGCTGAAAGGACTTAGGAAGAAGCAGCAAATTTATGTTGTCAAAATGAACCCATTAGACTCAAAGCTTAAGGCTAAAGAACCAGAATGGTTAAGTGAATTTGATGATCTATTCCCAACAGAGCTAACTGAAATGCCTCCAATCCGAGAAGTAGATCATGTGATTGAATTGACCCCCGGAGCTCAGTAGCCCTACGCACGTACAAAATGCCAGTTCCTGAAGCCATCAAACTCAAGGAACAGCTTAGACAGCTGTTAGAACAAGGGTTTGTAAGACCCAGTGTTTCACCTTGGGGTGCGCCATTTCTCTTTCAGAAAAAGAAAGGTGGAACGCTTAGACTCTGTGTGGACTACAGAGGTCTAAATCAGCTGACAGTTAAGAATAAGTATCCTATCCCAAGAATTGATGAGCTTTTGGACAGGCTAAATGGAGCCCACATCTTCACAAAGATAGATCTCAAATCCGGGTATTACCAGATCAGGATCAATGATCAAGATATACCGAAAACAGGCATCAATACTCGCTATGGGCATTATGAATTTACTATCATGCCATTCGGATTAACTAATGCCCGAGCTACATTCAATCGCCTAATGCAGGACACATCCTTAGAGAACATCCTCAGAGAATTTTTGGATGATTTTGTTCTAGTTTTCTTTGATGACATTCTGATTTACTCAAAGAATGGAGCTGACCATGAGACTCATGTCAGAAAAGTTCTTGAGATTCTAAGGAAGCACCAACTCTTTGCAAAAAAGAGCAAATGCACTTTCTCTGCCGACCATGTTGAATACTTGGGCTTTCTGGTATCCAAAGATGGAATTTCTCTCCAGATTCTGCAAAAGTCCAAGCAATCATAGATTGGCCTAAACCAAAGACAGTGAAAGAAGTCAGAGGATTCTTGGGATTGAATCGTTGGTATAGGATTTTTATACCAAAGTATGCTCTCATAGCTTCCCCCTGACTAACCTTCTCAAAAAGAATACCCCATTTCAATGGTCTGCTAGGTGCCAGAGTGCTTTTGATAAGCTCAAGACCGCCTTGGTAACCAGTCCCGTTCTGAAGCTGCCAGATTTCTCTCTACCCTTTGAGGTAGTAACTGATGCAAGTGGTTTTGCCCTAGGAGGTGCACTCATGCAGAAAGGTCATGCAGTGGCCTATGAATCCCGAAAGCTCAGAACGCATGAGAGGAATTATGCTGTCCACGACCTGGAATTACTTTCAGTAGTCTATGCCTTAAAGTTGTGGAGACATTACCTGGGAAAATGATTCACTTTGATGACAGATCATCAGAGCTTAAATTGGATCTTTACTCAGAAGGACCTCAACATGCGCCAAAGAAGGTGGATGCAGAACTTACAGGAGTTTGATTTTGAAATCAAGTACCGCCCAAGCAAAGAATAATGTGGTAGCAGATGCCCTTAGTAGAAAAGCCTCCTTGCTTGCAATTACTGTAGTATCAAATCCTTTGATTATTGAAGCAAGGGAAAGGATCATGCAGGATAGATTCTTTGGCCCTATGGCTACCCTACTTATGCAGGAAAGCAAAACTCCACAGGAGTGAACAGAGTTCAAGGGTAAAGCCTGGATGATGGCATTATGTATTATAATCGCAGGCTATGTATTCCCAATGATGAGGGAACCAAGGATCAAATTCTGAATGAAGCCCATGACAGCCTTATAGCAGGACATCCAGGTTTCATCAAAACCTACATGTCTGTAAAGAAAAGCTTCTTTTGGCATGGTCTGAAAAAGGATGTACTGAATCATGTACGTCAATGTCTGACATGCCAGAAAGTCAAAGCTGAAAGAGTAAAAATGCCTGGGAAGTTACATCCATTGGACATCCCCCCAGATGAAGTGGAAATGTATCAGTATGGACTTTATTACTGGATTACAACTCCATTTTCGTGGTAGTTGACAGACTAACCAAAGTTGCCCATCTGATCCCAGTAAAAGAAACCTACACTGCAATGGATGTGGCCAGAGTGTTCCTCAAAGAAATCTTCAGATTGCATGGCCTACCCGGGAGAATAGTAAGTGATCGAGATCCCAAGTTTACTTCAAGGTTCTAGACTGCATTTTTTGAAGCAGTGGGAACTTTCTTGGATCTCAGCACAGCTTATCACCCTAAGACCGATGGTCAAACTAAAAGGGTAAACCAAGTAATCGAAGATATACTTCGGTCATGCTGTGGTGGCAGGGAACCCAAGAAGTGGCTAAGCTATCTGCACCTAGTCGAGTTCGCCTACAATGCTTATTATCACCAAAGTATCGGGATGTTAGATATCCGTAACGCCGCTATGGGCGTTACCACAAGAGGGGACAGCCTCTGGCTCACCACCCAGCCATAGAGGAAGAATGAGGATTGCCCCTCATCCCCCAGGCTATATAGTGTGTGGCCTGCCGTCCACACTAGCCTGGCCGCCCATGACTCCGCATGGGCGTCCTCTCCCACTGAACCCCGGACATGGCCATCCGGTCTACCGTCGGTCACCACCACAGGCATTACAGCCTACGTGACATTACCCCCCCCTTAAGAAGAGTTTTCGTCCTCGAAAATAACTGGGGAAACCTTTTGGAAATTGCACTACGGCGTTCCCAGGTTGCCACCTCCTCATCCCTATCTGTCCATTTAACAAGTACCTCCTGGTACACTTTATGTCAGGTTTGTCTGTCACGATACTCTAGAATCTTTTCAGGTTCATTTGGTATCTTTGGTGGCTCTATCAAGTCCACCAAAATCTCTGGAGAAACTGTGTTCTCTAACCCCCGTGAACTGATTTCTTCAGTTTACTGACATGGAAGACAAGATGGACTTGAGAACTCTCCGGTAACTCAAGTTTATATGCTACGTCCCCAATCTTCTTAAGGATTTTAAAAGGACCACAATATCTCGGAGAAAGTTTATTACACTTTCACGTTTTCATGGTTTCTGACTGCGCAGGAACCTTGAGGAATACAAAGTCACCTTCTGCAAAGGTCACCTTTCTACGTCCTTTATCCGCATAAGTTTTAGCGCGATCCTGAGCGCTACGAATGCTCTCACGTGCGGCTTTGAGCATATCATTCATATTTTCAAGGAAATCCTTGACAGATTGAATCTTCTCCTTTTCTAGGCCTACAGCCATCAGAGATCTCGGCTGGAATCCATACATTAACATGAATGGTGAGTGTTTGGAGCTGTTATAGGCAAACTCCAATAAGGGCAATTACTCTTCCCAATTAAATCGCTTCTTACTAACATAAGAACACAACATATCCTTTAGAATTTGGTTAACTCTTTTAGTTTGACCATCAGACTCCGGATGATCTGCCGTACTCATACTCAGAGTAGTATCCAACTTTTTGAAGACTTCCCTCCAAAAATGACTGTTGAACTTTCTATCTCTATCCAACACTATATCTGCGGGCAGGCCATATAGCTTGTAAAGATGTTCACTAAAGAGTTTTGCCAACTCTGGCATTTTTACAGTTTTCTTCGTGGCAATAAACTTTGCCATTTTAGTTAACCTGTCCACTACCACCCACACCGAGTCATTCCCTCGACTCGTCTTGGGTAAACCGGTAATGAAATCCATGGAAATGCTTTCCCATTTCCCTTGAGGAATCTCCAGCGGATGGAGTAGTCCTCCAACCTTAAGACGTTCATGTTTATTGACCTGGCACTGACTGCATTTCAGCACATAAGTCTAGATGTTCTTAAACAAACTAGGCCAATAAAACTGTCTTTTTACTAGTGCATAGGTCTTCTGAATCCCAGGATGACCCGCACTTGGACTATCATGACTTTCTTTAAGAATTTGGGCCCGAAAGTCACCAATAGTTGGTACACATATTCTACCCTTGTAGAGTGAGTACCCATCGTCAATGGAGTAATTAGCATATTTCTCCCATGTGTTCGGTCGAGCTCGACCGCCACTACGGACAATCCGACGTACTGGGAACGTCATTGGTAAGCAAATGTCTAGTAGTACTCACGCAAGCCGTGATTTGGTATTTCAACCAAACCCCAAGGCAAATTTCATGCCTTGATTTTGCATCATGTCATTAGCACAGAAGCTAATGTACTGGAGAGCACTCTAGTAGCGCAAGCTCTTAGACTATGCTACTAGATATTTGTAGACTACGCTACCATGTTGCATCACCAACTTGTTAAAACTTCTCGTTGGAAAGCTCTACGGCCATAGGAGAAATAAACTAGAGCCAATCTAATCATGCATCACAAGGATTAGTTCCAAAGTTGAGAGATACTTTTCTCTTAGAGTAACATCTTTGCACAAGCATATGCTCTAGAATCTTGTTGAGTTTCTAACTACCATCAATCTACGGATGGTTAAACTCCACTCTAACTCAGAGTAAATGTAAGTTTTGAAAATTTCCCTTCAAATATAATAATCAAACTTCCTATCTCTTATGCCATACTATATATGCGGGCAGACCATATAGTATGTGGAGATGTTTGATAAGGATTCTTGCACCACTACGGGTGTCTGGAGTTACATCCAATCACTTACAACTCTTTGTTGCTATTACAAGACACATCCCTTCAAGTATTGTCTGGACTCACACAACTATTCGAGTTTATGTGATATTTGAGGATATCCCTCCTTTCCCTCAAGAAAGGTTTTTGTCCTCAAAAACTCTACTCTCAAGCGGACTACGCGCTAGTGTCATAGGTCCAAGAACAAATCTAGACCATGTTTAATATCATATGTTATATTCTTGAGTCCTTCCAAGAAACTTTTAAACATCTTGCAATGAAGATGTGGTATAGTGTCTACGCACATATGGTGGTACTATTGATAAACTGCTTTGCAACAGATCAGTGGTTTCACACTTGTAACAAAGTGCTTCATTGTTGCATATTATTACCCTTCATAAGTGGTTACACATTTATGAATTATATGGGTGGGTTGTACCATCTATCAAGAAAATTCCAAACTACTAATAACCACATTATCAATCCACAGATAATGACTGAGCTTGCTACCCTGCTGCTGCAAAGCCATAGGTTGCTAGATAATTGATGGTAATTACACAAGCCCAATGTCTCATTACATCATACATTCAATATAAATGCAAACATCACAGTACTTCGTGATGATGAACTTAGGAATTTCATCCTATCCCTGTTTGGTGTTGGTATGAAGTATAACTATGAGAACATTATTTACTGCCTCCTCATTATAGCGGCAAAGCTACCTACCCATCACAGGTGGCAATCTCTACCAAGCTATAATCAATGACAAGCAATAAACGAGTACTCTTGTAAGAACTTCATAACCATATCTCACACCAAACTCATAATCACTACGGATTAAATGCCAGGGCTTGCAAAATTGAATGTTATCTGATAGGTAGAGGGGATTATCAAACTACGAATGACCTTGACAACTTACTAGGACTGGTGATGTGTAACTTTTAAGTTACTCCACTCTCCTTGCTTATTCCATACCATCGAACAAATCGGTCCCTCGATTTGAACAACGTCAACATATTTATGAGTACCTCGGTACTCATGGATTGTGGTTCGGTAATTTAAAATGTTGATCTAGAGTATCTTTCACTCGAGGATCTTAATTTTATTAGCAGCTATGTATTAGTAGTGAGTAACTACGTACCCACTATCATCACACTAGTAGCTCCATACTAGTCTGTGAGTAACTCCGTACCCAATGGCGTACCTCCCCCGAGTGGGAGTACCATATACAACCATCTATAGCAAGATGCTAAGTCACTTGCTGCTAAGAAGTGACTACACAAATTGACCCCTCCATTGCACATTGCAGTACAATTTCTGGTATTACAACTCGAATTTTTGGACGTCCTTATCATAGAGGTCAACTTAAAAACTAGTGCATAGGTCTTGTGGAGTCTCGGCTGACCTAACCACACCACTGGTGACTTCTTACAAAAAATGTGACGCCGAAGTCACCACCTATGTACTTTAACTCCGTAAAGTACATGGTCTTCATCTATCATCTATGGAAAGTTGTAAAACATTCCTGCGAGATGGATTTTTATCACCCTAAAATTATTGTGCACTATTTTAGTGTGAAGAGCTTTTTTTCCTGGGTACCATGGTTCACCCCAAGCTCATCTTTTGCTAAATTCTCCGATTTAACAAAAGATATGTCTGCCTCCGAACACTCCAGTTCAGCCCCAGACTTTGAGTTTACTTCTTAACACTCCGGTTAAGTCAAAACTCACCAGATACAGTAGGATTTACCGCTAAGCTCTCCGGCTTAGCCTCCTATCCTAACTCAGCCCGATTTTATGTACACTACATATGTCGGATCCGATACTAACAACAACCAGGCTCGTCTGGAGTGAGATACTACTCGCTATTGTCATGTAAAACCTTATTAAATCCTAGAAATGCTCCACTCATTCCCCAGGGGTCATACGACTTATAGGGTTTACACGCACATGAACTTTGTAAGCAAAATAGCCTGTCATGCAATATTACAATTGCTTATGTAGGAAAGTAATATATTTCCCAAATTCATATGGTAGCAACTAAAATGTGCTCACAATCGCACACTTATGTTGAACATAGGCAAGACTACGCTTGCAAAATGCTATAGGGCGTCCCCCATGCATGAAACTGTCCAACCAAACTAGTCTTACTGCTAACCTCTAGATTTAGATCACTCCGGAACTAAATCACTCTGTTAGCACTAGTACACCTAGAGCTTCTCCAAACTCTGTTAGATCATGGTCTTGCTACCTAGAGCTTCTCCGAACTCTGTAACTGGGTTTTATCCCAACTTATGGCTATATTTGGTAATTTTCAAAGTTCAAATTTTATCTTGCACACTTTATCACTATAGACAAGTGTACATACAGACCTGCCAAAGAGTCAAGTTACATGCACAAGCCTTGGCATCCCATTCCACCAAGACTACAATCGATTCCGTGAGAATTTGATGTCCCATACCATCAAATTACCACCAAACTAATTGATGTGACATATAAAAAGGCTCTTTCCCCCCTCGAAAGATCACCACAAACTCTCGAGCAGTGGGATGTCGACGCATGGCAATAAAAAGAAGAGAAAACCATGCTAGTAAGTTTAAGAATAGTTCTCTTCGATCAACTTCTATAAGGGCATTGAGTATTACATCTCAAGACTATACCCCTTCAGATTTACCTTTGATTTTTACAAATCAATTTTAAATCTACTATTATTATCTAGGCGTATGCTAATCCTTCAGATTAGTACTCCTAGATAAACCATTCAATTGAGTACTGCTAGCAGCACTGCTAGCCCCTTTATCCCAAGTAATACACATCTTAGGGATTACTTTGACAAGGCAATCTACGTGACTAAATCAAACTAGTCACCACTCTCTAGGCCCAAGTAGTGACACTATTTGTTACTACCAACAAGGGCCAACTTGCCTCTACGGGCCAAGGTTCTCTTGTTGCTACAAACAGTAAGCAACTTGTTTGGACACAAGGCATAACCACATCAAGACTACGCTTGTACATGATTCTCATTTGCCAAAGTTTATCACAATCTTCTAGCAACTGTTAAAAGATTGTGAAGGGTTATGAGCACTACGGCTCAATTAGGCTTACCTTGATTTCTCGTGATAAGCACTTCGTCTAATTTGGGCACAACTGACGCCACTGCCGGTCCTCTTAGCCCAAGTAAAACACATTGTAGTTTTAAATTTACACTATAGCCAAACTACGTGACTTTGATGGTCAATACTAAGTCTATGCTCAGCTTAAATTTAGTCTCTCTGAACCAAATGTGTGATCACCACATGTGCTACCCTCAATTCACTTCGAACTAGGACCAAGTCACTCCGGACTAGACCTGAGTGGTGACATTGCAGAGAAGGTGTGTCTACAGAAGAACACATTTGTTTGTCACTACAAAACAAACACAAATTTGTCCGAACAAAAACTTTGACTTTAGCAAGACGACGTTCGCAAAAGTGTAAATTGAAATCTGGTGAGGTTACACTCCCAGAGTCTTCATAAAAAAAATAAAAATGGTCGAGAGGCTGTGCCTTGCCGGGATTATCCCTTGCGGGGATTAACTTTCCTCCCCTTCCGAGAGAGGATTCGTTTGAAATTTTCTCATTTTTAATGTCATAAAAATGAATAATGAAAATATATTTAAAAAAATAAATGGTTTTTTTAAACCGTTTTTTTTTCTTCTGGCCGCTGGTGGCCGACTGCTGGCTGGTTGGCTGGCCTTTTGCTGGCCGTCGGTCTTGGTGGTCGTGGCCGCCCGCCTGGCTGGCTGCCGCCGCTGGTTGGCTGGCTAGCCTGGCTGGCCGCCTATTCCTTAGACGGCGCACTGGACAGCAAGTCGACCATAGAGTTCACAGAGTTCGCCCACACAAACGGTGCACAGAATGGCGCAAAGCTTTCGTGGGGCTGGTTTCCCCCCCATCTCTACGCAGAGTTATTTGGCTCTTCGCCCCCCCACGCTAATGGTCCTGGGCTGGTTTTCACCCTGGGCTTGCTTTGCTCCCACACACACATTTCAGCCTTCTTTCGTGGGGTCTTCGCCCCTCCACGTAGAATTTCAGCTACGTATTTCTACGAGAGTGGGGCTGGTGTCCGCCCCCCACACACAAGCTTCAATGGGCAGACCATTTCAACGCAGAGAAAGAAAAAAACAAAACCAAAATTGCTTTGCTTACCTGCGATGCTGCTTGCTGTGTGTGACGGGGAGAGAGAGAGAGAGAGAGAGAGAGAGAGAGAGAGAGAGAGAGAGAGAGAGAGAGAGAGAGAGAGAGAGAGAGAGAGAGTGAGAGAATTCTTCCCTTCCATTCTTCCTTGGCCGCCTCCTTCCACACACTCCATTGGAGATAAGGATAAGGAGATGAATGGTTGAAAACCATCGAGTGGGCTCCGGTCCCCCGGTCACGCGCGGACTCTGACGATCCCATCAAACCACGCTCTGATACCAATGTTAGATATCCGTAACGCCGCTACGGGTGTTACCACAAGAGGGGACGGCCTCTGGCTCACCACCCAGCCATAGAGGAAGAATGAGGATTGCCCCTCATCCCCCAGGCTATATAGTGTGTGGCCTGCCGTCCACACTAGCCTGGTCGCCCATGACTCTGCATGGGCATCCTCTCCCACTGAACCCCGGACATGGCCATCCGGTCTGCCGCGTCGGTCACCACAGGCATTACATCCTACGTGACACGGGATGAGCCCTTTTAAAGCTCTGTATGGACAAGATTGCTTAACTCCATTAACTTGGTCCGCCGACCCATTAATTAGGGTCGAGATGTCCAGACAGATGCTTGAGGACATGGAGCAGCAGATGCAGTCCATTCATAAAGATATTAAAGTTGCCCAGGATCGACAGAAACAGTATGTAAATAAGAAGAGGACACACAGAAAGTTTGAAGAAGCAGATATGGTCTTCATTAGAGTACGGCCCACAAAAGTTCTCTATCTCTTGGGAAGTACAAGAAGTTATCCCCCAGATATTGTGAACCATATCTGATTACAAAGAAAGTAGGTGACTTAGCCTACGAACTTCTTCTGCCTCCTCATCTCAAAGTTCATAATGTATTTCATGTAAGCCTTCTAAAGAAATATGTGCCAAGCCCAAATCATGTACTTGATGATGAAATCCTAACCTCTTCAACCTAAGGGCAGCAGATGGAACTCCAACCTGAAGAAATTCTTGATGTTCGAGAAAAGATTCTCAGGAACAGAATTCTCAGAGAATTATTGGTAAAATGGAAGTTCTATCCTTTTGAAGATGCCACCTGGGAGAATGAAACCGATCTGTTGTTGCGGGATTACCCCCAGTTTACGAGATGAGGACATCTCACGTTTTTCAAGTGGGAGAGAATGTAAGATTCCTCCCCTGGCTCTCAAGATGTCCAGCATCTTTCCCTGTAATCAAATCCCTCTTCAAAAATATAAAAGATCTTGTTTCTACCAGTTTTGGTCTAGAGAGTGATAATTCAGTTTTTAAATATTTTTGGATAGAAAAATATCTCATCTTATTAAAATAAGTTCCCCTGAAACAGAAGTTCAAAAAGATTTTTAGAAGGTGCATTAGAAATTAAGTATAATCTGTTTAAGAGGCATTATCTTGAGGGTCAAGATTTTTTTGAAATTTTAAATTAAGGTTCCTATGGACCAATAAGATTCATCCAAATGTATGAAGGAGATAAATAGAAGAATAAAAGGAAAATCCCCCAAAAATGAGTAAATACTCACATAAGATGAAGAGTTGACTAAGGACAAGGTTAATAGTTAAAAAAGAGAGATATTTAGATGAAATGATGCATTTTTGACACCTCAGTATGGGGGAATTCCCCTCATGAAGGAGGCGCCTATTTCACATGCTTGAATGAGTTTTAAACTCCTAAATAATGAGATATTTTTATCTCTCCTCTCTCTTGTTTCAACTAGATTCAAAAAGTGGACTAAACTGATCCAAAAATGGTCAAAATTTGACCAAACTGATCTGGAAAATTCTAGAATCAGTTGGCTTAGTTAGAAGCTCACTTTTTCCTATAAATAGAAGCCTTCCCTTTTGTTGATACTCAATAGTGTTTTGCACTATTACCCTGCCTCTCTCCCAAGTGCCAAAAACAGTGAATTTTACATAATTCATTAGTTTTTGATCTTCCCTTTTCTAAAAGATTGGTGGCCACTCTTGTTTCAAACAAGAGTAGAAAACAAACTGGGAAAACCTCTTGGAAATTGCACTACGGCATTCCCAAGTTGCTGCCTCCTCATCCCTGTCTGTCCATTTAACAAGTACCTCCTGGTACACTTTATGTCGGGTTTGTCTGTCACGATACTCTAGAATCTTTTCAGGTTCATGTGGTATCTTTGGTGGCTCTATCAAGTCCACCAAAATCTCTCGAGAAACTGCGTTCTCTAACCCCCGTGAACTGATTTCTTCAGTTTACTGACATGGAAGACAGGATGGACTTGAGAACTCTCCGGTAACTCAAGTTTATATGCTACGTCCCCAATCTTCTCAAGGATTTTAAAAGGACCACAATATCTCGGAGAAAGTTTATCACACTTTCCCGTTTTCATGGTTTCTGACTGCACAGGAACCTTGAGGAATACAAAGTCACCTTCTGCAAAGGTCACCTTTCTACGTCCTTTATCCGCATAAGTTTTAGCGCGATCCTGAGCGCTACGAATGCTCTCACATGCGGCTCTGAGCATATCATTCATATCTTCAAGGAAATCCTTGGCAGATTGAATATTCTCCTTTTCTAGGCCTACAGCCATCAGAGATCTCGGCTGGAATCCATACATTAACATGAATGGTGTAAATCCAATCGCTGAGTGTTTGGAGCTGTTATAGGCAAACTCCAATAAGGGCAAGTACTCTTCCCAATTAGATTGCTTTTTACTAACATAAGAATGCAACATCCTCTAGAATTTGGTTAACTCTTTCAGTTTGACCATCAGACTCCGGATGATCTGCCGTACTCATACTCAGAGTAATATCCAACTTTTTGAAGACTTCCCTCCAAAAATGACTGTTGAACTTTCTATCTCTATCCGACACTATATTTGCGCGGGCAGGCCATATAGTTTGTAGAGATGTTCAATAAAGAGTTTTGCCAACTCTGGTGTCTTAACAGTTTTCTTCGTGGCGATCTTTGCCATTTTAGTTAACCTGTCCACTACCACCCACAATGAGTCATTCCCTCGACTCGTCTTGGGTGGGTAAACCGGTAATGAAATCCATGGAAATGCTTTCCCATTTCCCCTGAGGAATCTTTAGCGGATGGAGTAGTCCTCCAACCTTAAGACGTTCATGTTTATTGACTTGGCACTTATTGCATTTCAGCACATAAGTCTGGACGTCCTTAAACAAACTAGGCCAATAAAATTGTCTTTTTAGTAGTGCATAGGTCTTCTGAATCCCGGGATGACCCGCACTTGGACTATCATGACTTTATTTAAGAATTTGGGCCCGAAAGTCACCAATAGTTGGTACACATACTCTACCCTTATAGAGTAAGTACCCGTCTTCAATGGAGTAATTAGCATATTTCTCCCCCCGACGAAGTTTATCACTCCCCTTTGTTGAAGCCGTGGCAGTCAAAGGTGATGAAGGGCCTACGTCAGAGCTCTCCGGCTCCAAACTATACCCAGAAGACACGGCTAGTATCTCCGAACTAACTCTCGCTTCCCTTCCCGTTGCACCTTCGGCCAGTCTCTCCGGACTAGCAATCCGTGCCAACGAGGGAGGTGGTCGCGTCTGTGAAGAAGTGCGTACACGTACAGCGTGCCAGACCTCTGTAAAAGATGGATCGTGCTCACATAAACCACGTAGTTACTCCAAGAAATCATTCTTGAAGACTGTGAAACTAAGTTCATTAATCTGTGGCATGCAACTAAGTGCATCTGCCACCACGTTATACTTACCTTTCTGGTAACGTATCTGAATGTCAAACTCCTGTAGAATCTCCGCCCACACCGAGCTTTTCTACCCTTCAGTTCATTTTGACTTGAAAGCCATTTCAGACTTTCATGGTCCGTCCGGACCTCAAAAGAAGCACCATATAAATAGTGTCTCCACTTTTCAATGCATGAACTATCGCTAGTAATTCTCGCTCATAAGCCGAGTAGTTACGCTGCGCACGATCTAACTTTTTACTCTCAAATGCAATTGGGCGTCCCCTTTGCATAAGTACGGCCCCAATGGCCTCATTACTAGCATCTGTTTCCAAGACAAATGGCTCATTTGGATCGACAATAGTCAAAACAGGTGCAGCTGTGCGGGTCTATGTACTTTTTCTTTAATGTCTCTTTCGCCTTGGATTTTTTCTTGTTTGAATCGCATGCATGCCAAACAGGGTTTTCAAACAGTGGGTCTCGTCCAAGGCAATTTTGTTTTCCTTGTTTGTCTATGCAAACATCATCTACAGTTTCATCTACGGAAACAGAATTTAAAAGAGGGTAACAAGCATATACCTCTACTATCTCGTCTCTGTGCACAGCTCCATGGAGGAAATAAGTGGTGTGGCGGGGACCATACGGTCGCCCTGCAGGGTAATGACTCTACCTCCATGCTCAAAACGTAGCGTATTATGTAGGTAACTCCAAGCTAGACTAGGGCCTAGCTAGCTAGGTATGTGAAAGAATGTGATGTGACATGAATATATGTGGATGTGAAGTGATAGATATGAATGTATGGATAGATGTGAGTAGTCGCACATATGAACAATTGGATGGATGTGGATGAATGAGATGAGATGTCTATGAATGAGATATTATGTGGATAGAAGTGATGTGATATAATGTGGATAGAATGCATGGGATGGGATGGTTATGAGAATGAATGTGGTGGATATGAATGAATGAATGTGATGGATATGAATGAATGTGATGTGATGGATGTAAATGGATGTGATATAAATGAATGTGATGGACGTGAATAGATGTGATGTGATGTGAATCGAGATATGAGTGAATGAGATGTGATGTAAATTGGGATAGATGTGATATGTGGTATGAATGAATATGATGTGATGAGATGTGGATATGGGTAGATACGAGTGGATGAGATCTGATGCAGATAAATGAGAAAAGATGTGATAAGATGGAAAATGATGTGATGAGAATGGGAATACTTATGAAATAAATGAGGATTGATGTGGAACAATGTGGAAAGACGAGAATTCATTATAGAAATTGTATTTATGACCTGTTTTTAAATGACTGTTTATGTCAAAAATGTTGGGCAAGCATTTTAACCGTCTTGTGAATGAGGTCGTGGAGACCTAATAGCTAACGGAGAGTCAACGGAGGACGCCTCGCGTAGCAAGATTGGCCGAGGTCTTGACCAGCCTCGATTCGATTTAAATGGTGAGCTTTCGGTACGGTGGATGAGGGACCAAGGAAGCGGCCTATGAGTGAAGTGCTAGGTAACCTGCGAAGGATCCTAGAGGGTGCTGACCACACGGTGCTCGGGCTCTGGGTCGCCGAATATACCCACACGTATATCGTGGAAGATATTGGAACAATGAGTAAGAGTTGTTTTCTGAATTTGGGCATGGATCTGGTTGATTGACCTTGCAGGTCCTCAACGGATGAGTCCATGTCTCTTTTATATGGATCTGTTGCTTGATCTTGCTGATCTTCAACGGAGATTCCATTTTGATTTTTATAAGTGAATATATTGCCAGGTACTATGAGCTAGGAACTATTGAAAAGGCCCCTGAGTGGACAAGTGGTAAGCGTTCTAGTTGCCAATGATGCCATAAGTACACCGATGAAGGAAAAATTGGAAATTAGGATTCAACCAGATATTTTGGAAGATTATGATCAATGATACTTTAGTTTCATTAAAAGATTGTTTTAAAGATAGCTGAATCTATGAAAAAGGCAATTTCATATTGGGTGTGTAAGTGGTGTGACTAGTTTTAAGTTTGCATGAATATCGGGCTAGGGGGCTTGGGAACTCTTCTCCCTGGTACTCGAGACAAAACCTAACCAAATTCTTAAATGGATCCCATCACTACAGTGGTTGGGCGATTGGCTAACCCAAGGACTGGATGGGGTTAGAATGGACTGATGGATCCCTAAAATGAGACTCAATTCTGTTATGGTACGATAGATGAAGTAAATCCCAGATAAAAATTGTTCTATGGAAAAGAATCAACGGTTGTGCCTCTCAATGAGGAAAAAGGCGTTGGTCTCTATGATCCAAGTGCAATTTTTTCCCTTGATCTGACCATGATACTTATAGGTACGGTCAGATCAGTTCAGTTAGTTAAGGCTCTTGACTACGTTGTTAGAGTAAAAATATCCTGGAGGAATCACCCGTGCTTTCCGGGCGAGGGAAGTTTTTTTGGGTTCGGTTTTGGAAGAACCGAGGGATTAGTCTCTTGTCTAGATATCCGTGGGTGAGGCCCCGAGTGAGGGACCTTGCCCCGCGCAAGAAGTGCTACTTCCGTTGCTAGCACCCCTGAATTCGTTGCGCGGAGGGGACAGGGATCTTTCATCGTGGCCTTAGAGAGCCCTCTTGAAATTGGGCCTTTCTTTCACACACATTGCAACCAAATGGGCTCTAATGTTTACCAAATGTTTCAAGAGTGAGGGTGTAATCCACATAAACACAAATGTAATGTTTGGTCTCCACCATCGCAACACATTTGGTTGCAATTTTCGGGTCATACCCTCGGTTTTCAATGTGTTGTGGTCTTAGAGAGCCCCCCTCAAATTTTTTCCTTAAGCGTACACATTACAATGAAACAAGCTCCATTTTTTGGTGACCACACTTTGAAAGAGTGAGTGAGGGTGGGATCCACACAAACTTTGAAAGAGAGGGTGGAGTTGTTAAAACCCTAAGATCTCTCTAGATAATTGTCATACATAAACTCATCCACCCAACCACCCCCGAGCCCAAGAAGGGATGCACACATGAATTACAATGAAGTACCTCATACCTTTACCTTAATGTCCTATACCACCAAGAGGTATGACTCCAATCCAGCACAGCATGTAGTTGTAGTGTAAAATGGTAGGTGAGAAGATACAATCCTCTACAAAAGAGAACATAACATATCCCAACCTGACCTCCCTTAAGTGTGCACCATGCCCCTATTATATAGGAGGGCCCTCAAGTGACTCTTGACTCTCCATTTTTCCATGTGTGACCCTTGAATGCCTGACCCTAACCTCAACCCTTAAGGTTAGTCCTAACCCATGCTCCACTAGTGCAATGCCATCATTACTACTTGATGCATAATTTCCACCACTTGCATAATTTCCACCATGTTGTGCATAATGTCCACCATGTTGTGCTCTACCCCCTCTCAAATCATTTTGTTTGCGGAAATAATCACGTGCCATATGACTAAATTTCCCACAGTAATGGCATTCCACATTTTGCATAGATGTTTGTTGGCCTTGCCAACGTCCTCTACCACAAGGATTACCTCTGCCTCTTTGAGGTGTATATCCACGACCACCTCTAGCACCATATGTAGGCTGAAAATTCTATTGTGGTGTCCTGTCCTGCCATCCACGACCATTACCAGGACCATGTGGTGATGCAAATCTCCCCCTGCCTCTAAATCCCCTTTGTGAATAGAAAGCCTGATTTCTGCCATTATCATCATGGCTACTAGATGCATCATGAAAAGAGTCACTGAGTTTGATTTCCTCGACAAGCAAGAGTGAAACCAACTCATCAAAATCTGGTAAACCTGTACTCCGAACCGAGATGGATGTATCAAAAGACTTATACTCCTTGCCAAGACCACGCAAGGTAATGTCTACCAAATCATCATCAGGCATGGGGGCATTGTTGCCAATGCATCTGCATACTTCTTTATCTTTTGTACATAATCATGGATGCTCCTTCCTTTCCGTTTCACATTATGAATCTATTGTCGCAAACTGAGACTTGCGAGCACTAGTGTCTGTATCAAACAGCTTTACCAATGTATCCCATGCATCCTTGGGATTCTCAGCATCATGTATATGTATGAGTATAGCATCCGCCGAGATACATATAGACAGGTAATGCAAAACTTTGTATGCTCTTTCTGACCATTGCTTATGAGCTATAACCTACTGTGTAGGTTGTCGGGGTAGTTCCGGCTCTGGATCCGCACCTGTAATAAGATTCCAAAAATCTTTTCCCTTCAGAAAGCTTTTGATCCTGTACTTCCATGCCTGGAAGTTCTTCCTATCCAACTTTTCACCCACAATTTGTACTGGATTGTTTGACATATTTGCTCAATGCAAATGCACCTTTCGTACACGTCTAAATCTGTAAACAAGCCTTCCTCAGCTCAACCACACTCTAATGAGTGTTCCAGATACTCCAAAGTAGTCAATAAACTTCACTTTTGATGTAGAAAATCAAACTGATTGCATCCAAAATGAACTGGCATACTACGCAGTCCAGGATACCCTGTTTTGGTGCGCTTTCCAAGGCTTCAAATTGCAATGTAGTGGTTTAATCAAGTGTGGATAACTTGCATTGACACCTAAACAAGCTCAATGTTGCATATTACACCAACCAAGGTGCGTACATACCAATTTTGTCAAACCCCCTTCTCTGTTTTGAGAAAAACCAGTAGTAGAATTGCTCTAATTTCTTCAATGCTTGTCCAAATTGGGAGACCAGGAATTCATTAGCTTAGCAATGATGTCCACTAACTCCATGTAAAAGAAATTAGACCAATTGTTTAAGATGAGAGAGTAATTAACCGATTAATCACCCTCTGTTTCACTAATCACAGTAGACAGCCGATTTAATCAGCTCATTTCCCAGCTCCATAATGCATAATTGCTTCAACCAATCATATAGCAACCTCCTTGGGTTTGTGTATTACATAATTTCTAAGCAAAATTTGGGTTTAATCAACCACATAAGTGGAATTTGGCCTCCACTTATCAAAAGAAAAGTACTCTGTTTTCTCTGTATAATCTGCATCGCCTACTGTAGAGGTGAATTGAGAGCTTTGTAGTAGTAATTGAAAGCATATATAGTTGCCTAACACTCAAGGGATGTGTACAACCCATCAATTGTCTGATTTTTACAAAAAACTAGCTCTAATTTCATAAAAAATGGACCTCTTTTCTCTGTTTTGTGAGAGATTCAAAAACAGTAATTTTTCAATCACTCAAATGCATCATACTTGCTCCAAATTCATTGTAGGGCTTGCACATGAGTTGCCAATACATTCCCATTTGCCAGATACATGTTTCTTTGTCAGATTTGTATCCATTTTCACAATACATCACCGCTTCCAAGCTCCAATGAAAAGCTTGCAAAAAACCAGAATTTTCTTTTGCTTTGGGCAACCCTAATTTGCCTTGTTTAAGCTTGAATCACCTGCAATGTGCTCAAGGGTGTTTAGTAGTCCTTACCCGGTAGGCCAAGCTCTTAGATCTGATAGAAATCGGTGTGCTCCAAGCTTCACAGCATCAATGGCAAGCTTCACAGCTTTTCTTCATAGCTTCTTCTCCCTCTTCTCCAACTCACTCATAAACCCTAATAGAGAGCACCAAGCTCTGATACCATGATGAAAAATAGGTAGAGGGAGAGGAGACACACACATGAGCAAACCCTAATGTATATTGCAAACCCTAACCATAGAGAGAAGCCATCTCCCTTCTCACACAATGCATAAAGCCATAATCCATAATCCATAATACACAACACACACTATGTGTTGTGTCCACACACAGCTAACCCTAGCTAATGTCCACACACTATGACCAGCTGGACGTGGTCATTTATGTCTCACACATGCTGCTACCTAACATGCCAGCACATAGTGCAGCTGGCACTAGTAGATATCGAGCTTGAATCTCAATAGTCATATGGTTAGAGGTTCCAGAATCCACTTACCATATATCTTGAGTCCTAACACATCTCTTCTTGTGGAGCTGAGCATGTGCTACATCAACTTTCCACTTTTAATGTCATTCTTCTTTTTAAATTAGTCCTTTACCATGTGCCTTGGTTTGCAATAGTAATAGAAATCTATGCTATTTGAACTCTGATTTCTTTTCCAACTATCTTGGCCTCTTTGGCTCCCCCTACCTCTAGGCCTGTTCCACCACATGTGTATGATTTTTGCCTACTACTACTGCTCTGCAAATCATCGTACTGTTGTCTAGAATTCTGCTTTCCTTGTCAGCCACCACCTTGGCCTCGACCACGACCTCTACCTCTGCCTCTACCCGAATTAGAGTAAAAGGCATAATCTGATGTGTTCTTACTTTGTGAAAAAGAGTCCTCACCCAAAGACTATGATCTGCATAGACACCAAGTCCCAAAGGGTGGGAACATTCTCTCTACCTGCAATGGAGGTCTTGAAAGGCTTGTACTCTTTGCAAAGCCCATTCAAATAGACACTAACTAAATCATCATCTTCCACACTGATAGACCCAAGAGATTCAACAATGTCCTTGATCTTTAAAGCATAATCATTGATAGACATGCTTTTTTTTCCACTGTATGCAGCTCTTATTTTAGCTGAAGTTTCCTTGCCTTTGTATTGGTTCGGAACCTCTATACCAAGTTCTTCCATGTAATTGCTCGAGTGTTGGCATCATGTATTTATCCTGTCATTGTGTTTGTGACATTAATCAAAAGCCAATACATGACTTTCGTTATACCTTGATTCTAGTCCTTGAATGCCTTTATATATGTTGGAGTGACATTCTCTTTAAACAACTCTAGAGGCTCCTCATTATCTCCTTTAACATAGTCCCAATATCCAAGTGATGTGGTTGCATTCTCTTGACGTGGCTACATTCTCTTGATCCTCTTCCTCTACTCATACCTTGCCCTCAATGGCACCATAGATTTCAACACCCCCCTTAGTGCCATGATGTATAGGCTACTATAAGGCGGTTGGATGTGTATTACAAAAGATCCATCACTTCCCCTTAGTGCAACATACTACTCAAGGTGGTCAAGTGTGGTAATACAAGATCTCATCACCCCCCCTGGGTGCATAAATTGCTACTCTTTAGGTGGTCAGGTATGATAAGAAAACACAATACAGAGGACTAGGCAAACTTTTATAATCATGGGCTAAGGTGGTGAGGCTTGTCGATGTAGCTTTGGTTTAGAAGAGATGCTCAATATCTTCTCTTTGCTTGTTGATGAAGCCTCCATGTAGTTGGCCTCCTAGTTCTTTAGTCTACATTCTTCTTCCTTTTGTCTGAGTTTGTTGCAGTGTCCACATTTGGGCTTGTGTTTCATCTTGCATTCGCTTTTGAAGTGTCCTTTCCTTCCAAGTGGTAGCATTATTTTATGCCCTTGTTGGTGTAGAATGGTTGTTCCCTTGATGCACTTTGTATTCCATTATTTAGCCTCTTCTCTTCTTCAAGTAGTGATGAAATACAACCCTTAATGTTGGTTCAGGTAAATTCTTTAGAGTGTTACTAGTGCACCATATTCCTCAGGTAAATTTTTTAGAGTGGTACACTAGTGCACCATATTCCTCTGGCATAGTTTTTATAAGTATGACAAGTGCATCCTTTTCACCTATCTTTGCATCAATGCCATTCAACTGGGTCATGACACTTTTCATTTTGCTTATGAATTGTGCTAATGACTCATGAAATTTCATCTTTAAACCATAGAGAGTCTATTTTCAAATGGATTTCTTGATTTTTGGCCTTGGAACCAAATATTAAATTTAACGCATCCCATGCTTGTTTTGTCGTGGTTTTGGAATCAGTGTGATGAATAAGATTAGTGCCCAAGTCTAATCCAATTAATGATAGTGCCTGTTCATCTTTTTTAGTCCAATCCTCAGTTGGATTAGTGGGTGCCTTTTCCTTAATTAATTTACATATCTCCTTGTGAATGAGAAGATATTTCATTTATGTGGCCTAGGTGTGAAATCCTTCCCCTAAGAACTTCTCAACATTTGTGATAATTCTTGATGCCATTGCAAAGATATTACCAGAGTTTGACGCTCGACAGTTTCTAATTCTTACAAGAGTGGCAATTTGAATGTTATTGTTAGTTAGTTATGTGATCCCATGAATCTTGCTCTGAAGGCTTCCCACAAAACTCAACCAAGTCACAATTGATGAATGTTGATGCTTGTACAAAGCTAATATACCCCAAATATTTTAAGTTTACTCTCAATTGAACCCAATTTTGACTACTTTTAATGGATGTGTTTACTAAGAAAACAAGATAATTAGTATGACTAGAATTTGGAGGACTCCATTGAGCTTATGGAAAGGAATCTTGATGGGGATTTTTGCATAGACCTCTTAGCCTTGAAGAGGTATGAAGGTTAGAGAGAAGTAGCCAAACAACCCCGTAAAGTGATGATTTGGCAAAAAACTAATAATTGTGTTTTTACTTCTAGCGTCGTGGTCGATGGATGAAATGAGATGAAGATTTGGCTAGAGGTAGATCATATCATTGCTAAGGCAAATGTAAAGGGTCTTATCCCAATTCAGTGCACACAGGATGACTGACGTCGCAAAAGATGAGTCAGTAAAATGCAAAATACAGGCTCATGGTGGCAAAATTGGTTGATTCCTCTAGTGAAATGCAACAGCTTGAGGTGGAGAAGATGTGGCTTGAAGGATTTGGCAAGAGGTTGAGAGACTAAGGAGAAATCACTAGATCAATTTTGGTCACAAAGAGGGAGAGAAGGATAAGACGGGGATTAGCTAATTATTTAATTACTAAAGTGTTTAGGCTAATATGAGCTAGGACAATGACTTGGAGAAGCCCAAAGAGGAGAGGGAGGCTTTGATACCATGTCAAAAATTAAACATGGCCCTAATTACTATGATTAACAAATACTAATCTTATTGTGGGTGTAGATGAAAAATCTAATGATGATCCTAATGACTTAATCAAGCTTGACTCAAGAACAATTAGGTTACAAGATGGAAACTTGTACTCATAGAGAGTCTTGAGAGTTTCTTGTCTTCATTATGAGGAGGGTACACCTCTTATAAATATTCTCATGTGGGATAATGTCCAAGTGTGATGTGGCTGCAGTCTCTTGATCCTAGTTCTTTACTTATACCTTGCCCTCAATGTCACTACAAATTTCAACAAGGCCCGATGTCAAGGGGGATCTCTAAGGCCATGGTGCTTTGATGGTGAGACCAAACTCTGCAAGTGTGTACATGTGGACTTCATCCTCACTCTTGTAAAGTTTGTACACTAGTGAGCTTCTTTTAGTTGAAATGTGCAGGCTAAAGGCCTTATTTTAAGGGGGGTCTCTAAGTAACACATTAAAAATAGGTGTCTAATGGCATGAACATTATAACCAAATGTGCGATCGAACATTACCAGTGTGTATATATGGACCCCAATCTCACTCTTGAAAATTTTAGTCACTATCCGATGGTGACCAAACTTTGCAAGATTGAGTGTGTGGTCCTCCATATATACACAACACTTTTCTCACCATTCACGCTTATTTGATGGTAACCAAACTTTAAAAGATTGAGGGTGCGATCCAAATATACACACTTGCAAAGTTTTGTCACTTTGGTTGCAATGTATGAGCTAAACGTCTAGTTTTTGATATATTGCGACCTAAGGGAGCCCCCTTAAAATTGGGGCTTTAGCCTACTCATTGCAACTAAATAAGCTTTGATGGTGACAAAACTTTAGAAGAGTGAGGTTGAGGTCCACATATACACACTTACAAAGTTTAGTCCATTGGAGCACATTTGGTTACAATTTCCAAGATAGATGCATGGTTTTTCATGTGTTGTGGCCTTAGAGAGCCCACCTCAAAATTGGGCCTCTGGCCAACACATTGCAACCATGGTGACAAAACTTTCCAAGAGTGATTACGGGGTCCACATATACACACTTACAAAGTTTGGTCACCATTGGAGTACATTTGTTTGTAATGTGCATGTAGATGCTTGGTTTTCAATATATTATAGCCTTAGAGAGCCCCTCTCAAATTTAACCTTTAGTCAGAACATTGAAAATTTTACAAGTGGTTGCAATGTCTTATCCCAGAGATGCCTGATTTTCAATGTGTTATGGCCTTAGAGAGCCCCCTCAAAATTGGGCCCAATTTTGAGGGGGCTTGCTAAGGCCACAACACATTGAAAAAGAGGACTTTGGCATGCATATTGGCTTCCGCACTTATGTCAGTGGCTTGGTTAGTGAGATTATGATCGATATGCCGCTAGTGGATGACAGGTTGTGTGACAACCACTTTGGAGTACTAGAGTTATGGCATAGTTATAGGGCCATCTCATATAGTCAGGTTCTGTAAGATCCCTGTTCCCACCGAGCAACGGATTCGGGGTACTAGCAGCGGAAGTAGCGCTTCTCGCGCGGGACAGGGGTCCCACACTCGGGGCCTCGCCCACGAATATCCGGATAAGAGACTAATCCGTCGGTTGTTCCAAAACCGAACCCGGAAAAACTTCCTTTACCGGAAAGCACGGGCGATTCCACCAGGATAACTTTTTACTCTAACGTAGTCAAGATCATTTCTGATCGAGATGATCCGATTACATCTATAAGATACTTAGTCAGTTCAAGGAAGAAACTTGCACTTGGATCATTGGGATCAACGCTTTTTTCCCCATTCAAGAGGCACAGCCGTTGATTCCTATCCATAGAACAGTTTCTGTCCGGGATTTTTTTTTTCTATCGTAAAAATAAAAGTTTGAGTCTCGATTTACGGATCCATCAGTCCAGCCTAACCCCATCCGATCCCATGGGTTAGCCAACCGCCCAACCACTGTAGTGATGGGATCCAATTAAAAATTTGGTTAGGTTTTGTCCCGGGTACCAAGGAAAAGAGTTCCAAGGCCCCCTAGCCGGATGTTCATGCAAAATAAAACTAGTCACACCACTCACACACCCAATATGAAATTGCCTTTTTTCAACCAGATTCAACCAGTTTAAAACAATCCTTTAATAAAACCATAGTATCATTGATCACCATCTTCCAATTTATCCAATTGATTCTTAATTTCCCATCATTCCTTCATCAGAGTATCTATGGCATCATTGGCAACTAGAACGCTCAGGAGCCGTTTCGATAGTTCCTAGCCCATAATACTTGGCAATATAATCACTTAACAAGATGGACTCTCGTTGAAGATCAGCAAGATCAACCAACAGATCCATATAAGGAGCCATGGACTCATCCATTGAAGACCAGCAAGGTCAATCAACCAGATCCATGCTCGATTTCAGAAAACAACTCCAACTTTGTTCCAATATCTTCCTCGACGCACGCGTGGGTATCCTAGGCGACCCAGAGCCCGAGCACCGTATGGTCAGCACCCTCTAGGATCCTTCGCAGGTAACCTAGCGCTTCACGCATAGGCCGCTTCCTTGGCCCCTCATCCACCGTACCGGAAGCTCACCATTTTAATCGCACCAAGGCTAGTCAAGACCTCGGCCGACCTTGCTACGCGAGACGTCCTTCATTGACTCCCCGTCAGCAGTTGCAACTTTCTCATCACGACCTTAATCACAAGACGGTCAAAATGCTCCCCCCAGCATTCTTGACATAAAACAATCATTTACAGACAGCATTTACAAACAGCATTTACAAACAGTTTACAATACAATTTCTATTTTAACTTTCATTTTTCCACATTATCCCTCCTCAATCTACATTACTTATTCCATATTCCATTTATATGTATACTCATCCCATCACATCATTTCCATCTCATCACTTCAGATTCCCTCACATCACAATCGTATATTCACATCCATACATCCACAACTATATGCGTACATTCACATCTACATGCATACATCTACATCCCTATGCATACATCCACATCCATATTCACATTCACCTCCATACATCTACATCTACATGCATACATCCACTCCACATTCACATCCACATCTATACATCTACATCTACATGCATACATCCACCTCTACATCCACATCTACGTCTATACACCTACATCTACATGCATACATCCACATCTCCATTCATATCTACAACTATACATCTACATCTACATGTATACATCCACATCTCTATTCACATCTACATCTATACATCTACATCTATATGTATACATCCACATCTCCATTCTCACCTACACCTATACATCTACATCTACATGCATCCACCCACCTCCACATCCACATCTACATCTATACATCTACATCTACATGCATACATCCACCTCCACTTTTACACTCACATCCATACCTCTACATCTACATGCAAACATCCATATCACCATGCATAATAATATTCTTTTAATTAATCTAGGATGATAGTTCCTAGGATATGGTAGGAAGTCCTCTTTTTATGCTTTGAATGAATTTATTTTATGCGTAATTTCTATAAAAATTTTGCCATAGTTCCGCTATTATGACTGATAAATCTCAATTTTTTTCTAAGGGATAAAGCTTATCATTAAGGAAATAATTAGAATGGTCTCTAATTGGGTCATCAATCCATAATGGATTGAATCATCAATGTGCATAAACTAAAAGCATAGCAAAAGCCATTAATTTGGCCTCAAGCATAGCTTAATCTTGGATTAAGGAAAAGCTTTATGAAAAGCTTCATTTGGATTGAGAATGGGTCATGAGTATGACCATTTCTTGAGTGAGAGAGAGAAATTATAAAAACTATTAGAATTTAAATATAAATGGAAATTAACTTCTATAGCATTTATTAAATTATGTAACTCTTCACTACTATTCACCAATTAACTTCAATAGCATTTAAAAAAACCATACCAATTAAACTTCTCAAGCTTGAGAGGGGTTGAGAAGAGAGAATCATTGAGAAATTATAGAAAAGATCAAAATTCAATATACTTACCTTATGATTTGCTTGATTCTTTATTCACGGTAGAGGCCCCCAACCAATCAATTGGTTTAGTATGTTGATGGAGCCACCAATGGGGATTGAAGAAGGAGAGAAGTATCAAAAACTAGTGAATTATTAAAGAATTCACAGTTTTTGGCTTAGGTGGAGTAGAGTAACAAAGCATAAGAGACTATATATTTTGGCTTAGGTGGAGTAGAGTAACAAAGCATAAGAGACTATATATTTTGGCTTAGGTGGAGTAGAGTAACAAAGCATAAGAGACTATCTATTTTGGCTTAGGAGGAGTAGAGTAACAAAGCATAAGACACTATATTTTTTTCAACAAGGGAAGGCTTCTATTTATAGGAAAATTTGAGCTCCTAACCAAACAAACTGATTCTAGAATTTTCCAAGTCAGTTTGGTCACTTTTTTACCATTTTTAGGTCAGTTAAGCTAACTTTTTGGAACTAGACTTGGATTAGGAGAGAGGAGAGATAAAATATCTCAATTTTTATGAGTTTAAAACTCATTCAAGCATGTGAAATATGCACCTCCTTTAAAGAACTCCCCTTCCTTACATATGTGTCATAATGGAATCATTTTAATATTGCTCATAGTTTTTTATTAATAAACCTTGTACATTTTCAACTCTTCATCTTATGTGAAATATGCACCTCCTTTAAAAAAAACTCCCCTTCCTTACATATGTGTCATAATGGAATCATTTTAATATTGCTCATAGTTTTTTACTAATAAACCTTGTACATTTTCAACTCTTCATCTTATGTGAACATTTAAGGGACTCCCCTTCCTTACATATGTGTCATAATAAAATCATTATTCCCAAAATATCTCATATTTTTAATATTGCTCATAGTTTTTTTACTAATAAACCTTGTACATTTTCAACTCTTCATCTTATGTGAAATATGCACCTTCTTTAAAGAACTTCCCTTCCTTACATATGTGTTTATTTACTAATAAACCTTGTACAATTTCAACTCTTCATCTTATGTGAAATATGCACCTCCTTTAAAGAATTCCCCTTCCTTACATATGTGTTTATTTACTAATAAACCTTGTACATTTTCAACTCTTCATCTTATGTGAACATTTACTCAATTTTGGGTATCTTCTTTTACAATTTGGATTTATCTCCTCCCTACACATGGATTGATGCTATTGGCCCATAGGAACCTTAATTGGACCATAATCAAAAAAATTTCTGAAAATCTAAACCCTTTAGACTAAGGTTCTTTATACCTATTTCCAATTAACTCCAATTGCACATTGGAAAGTTCTTTTTGAATTTCTGTTTCAGGGGAACTTATTTTAATAAGATGAGTTATTTTTCTATCCAAAAATATTCATAATCTGAATATTCTCTCTCTAGAATAATTTTCTCTCTCTAGGCTAAAACAATTAGAAACAAGGTCTTTATATTTCTGAAGAGGGATTGATTACAGGGGGAAGATACTAGACATCAAAAAGGGTTTGGGGGAGGAATCTTACATTCTACCCCACTTAAAAAACGCGAGATGTCCTCATCTCGCAACTTGGAATAATTTCGCAAGATGCACGAATATGAGACTTAGAGAAAAATTTTAATCACGATTAACCACCAAGAAAAGTCTTAAAGAGAGCAAGATTCAAAATAAGAACAAGATTTAAACTTTATTCATTCACGGGACTTATACAGTAAAGATAGAAGAACTCTTTACACTTCCATAAGCCCGTCCATCATATGGTCACAAAAGCAGTCCTCACAAGCTGCACAAGTATAGGGTAACTCATCTATGGGAATGATTCTGCTGGTTATTGCCGCACCTATCTCAGTGGTATGAGGTGATCTAACAAAAGGACCTCTGAGAGGCAAGCCAAAAACGGGGTAAAGGCATATCTTCTCATGAGGAAGAAAACATGCCAGTAAGAAGACCCGCTCAGAAAACCCAAGATGCCTTGATCTCATGACACAGTAGTATCGGGGACCCAAACCCAAAGCTTCAATAACCATGGCCAAGCGGACATTGTTACGGAAGTGTTGCTGACCCCAGGGTGTTACCCTAGTTATGTTTTGATAGGTCCACCATTTGGTCTGCGCTACAGAAGTTCCTAGGTGAGGAAAAAGTGAGCGCTCATACTGTTCTATAAAGTCTTTCTTCACAGACTCTCTTGCGTCTTGAAGGTGAGAAATCATCAGGGATAAAACTAATTCCTGTTGCCAAGCCATGAAGGGGATTAAGAAAGAAAGGAGATTGATGGGAGTAAGATTACTGTGAGTGACAAGTAAAAGTTACGACTTATATAAAGGAAGGAGCTAGCGTAACCTAGAAGCCAACGGTAACTTACCACACTGAAGTTTTACCGTCTTTCCATGATTTGTGTTTGACACATTTTTCTATAGAAGGCATTAAGAATTTTGAGATGAGGAGATAAAAGAAACTTGTAGGCTAAGTCACCTACTTTCATTGAATTCAGATATAAGGATCACAATATCTGGGGGATAACTTCTTATACTCCCCAAGAGATAAAGAACTTCTTTTGGGCCATACTCGAATGAAAACCAAAACCTTGGTATCCAAAACACCGATTCTCACTTCTAAACTCATTGTTCTAAATCCTTAAAATAGGCGTGACTCCTGAGAAGTATTTTAGGAAAAGGGCATTCCTTTTTTAAACAGAAACTTTCTTTTATTTTAGAGAGGGAATAATTATAAGATCCGAAAGGGAGATTCTTACTCCTATATACCTCGAAGGCTGGGGAGGAATCTTACATCCTACCCCACTTAAAAAGTGTGAGATGTCCTCATCTCGCAAGGTAGAGGACAGCTCTTATTCTTAAGATCCAATTTTTATTCTGGGGTTGCTTATATTCTGGTCAACCCAACAGAACACTGGGATAAATATCCCTTATATAGAACTCATCATTAAATAACAATTCATTCAGATTATATCATTCATATCTTTAACATGATAATGGTCCATTAGACCGAAAAGTTTCCTTCGGAACATTCCTCCACACGGAAATTTCAGTCAAGCAAGTTCTCAATTTGACATCCCTTAACTTGATCTACCAGTCAAGTATTAATAGTAGCAATCTGACAGCACAACCCACTAATCTCATAGTGATTTGCTGAATTCATTATCATCATTCTAGTTATGAATATCATCACAGGGACTCGTCCCATTCCCCCTCATTGTGGTTTCATTATATTTCAACTAATTTTTAAAAATCAACATTTTTCAATCAGCATTTTCAATCAGAATCCAAATCAATTCATTCATTCTCAAACAGAATTAAAAATCATATCAATCACATTCGAAATCATCATCTAGATAGCATTAACGCTTATAATTTCAAGTCTTAGATTTACTCGTATATACTGTCAGTAAAGAGCTGCAGTATACTCTCGGTATATACGGGTAGTCACGGCCCTTGGAATTATAAGGTAAATACTATCATGTCTAGGCCTCAAGCAAGTCAGGGTTTCTATATAATTGCGGTACTTCCATCTGAAGACCCAATTACCAAAATTACGAGTTTCAGTTTGAATATCAAATTGTATGAATTATATCACACAATTATAACCTTTTTGTGTTTCTTGATAAATTTTTGACATATTTGTCTTCTCAGTTGATCTTTATTAACCAAATGCTCTGATACCAACTGTAAGATCCCTGTTCCCACCGAGCAACGGATTCGGGGTACTAGCAGCGGAAGTAGCGCTTCTCGCGCGGGACAGGGGTCCCACACTCGGGGCCTCGCCCACGAATATCCGGATAAGAGACTAATCCGTCGGTTGTTCCAAAACCGAACCCGGAAAAACTTCCTTTACCGGAAAGCACGGGCGATTCCACCAGGATAACTTTTTACTCTAACGTAGTCAAGATCATTTCTGATCGAGATGATCCGATTACATCTATAAGATACTTAGTCAGTTCAAGGAAGAAACTTGCACTTGGATCATTGGGATCAACGCTTTTTTCCCCATTCAAGAGGCACAGCCGTTGATTCCTATCCATAGAACAGTTTCTGTCCGGGATTTTTTTTTCTATCGTAAAAATAAAAGTTTGAGTCTCGATTTACGGATCCATCAGTCCAGCCTAACCCCATCCGATCCCATGGGTTAGCCAACCGCCCAACCATTGTAGTGATGGGATCCAATTAAAAATTTGGTTAGGTTTTGTCCCGGGTACCAAGGAAAAGAGTTCCAAGGCCCCCTAGCCGGATGTTCATGCAAAATAAAACTAGTCACACCACTCACACACCCAATATGAAATTGCCTTTTTTCAACCAGATTCAACCAGTTTAAAACAATCCTTTAATAAAACCATAGTATCATTGATCACCATCTTCCAATTTATCCAATTGATTCTTAATTTCCCATCATTCCTTCATCAGAGTATCTATGGCATCATTGGCAACTAGAACGCTCAGGAGCCGTTTCGATAGTTCCTAGCCCATAATACTTGGCAATATAATCACTTAACAAGATGGACTCTCGTTGAAGATCAGCAAGATCAACCAACAGATCCATATAAGGAGCCATGGACTCATCCATTGAAGACCAGCAAGGTCAATCAACCAGATCCATGCTCGATTTCAGAAAACAACTCCAACTTTGTTCCAATATCTTCCTCGACGCACGCGTGGGTATCCTAGGCGACCCAGAGCCCGAGCACCGTATGGTCAGCACCCTCTAGGATCCTTCGCAGGTAACCTAGCGCTTCACGCATAGGCCGCTTCCTTGGCCCCTCATCCACCGTACCGGAAGCTCACCATTTTAATCGCACCAAGGCTGGTCAAGACCTCGGCCGACCTTGCTACGCGAGACGTCCTTCATTGACTCCCCGTCAGCAGTTGCAACTTTCTCATCACGACCTTAATCACAAGACGGTCAAAATGCTCCCCCCAGCATTCTTGACATAAAACAATCATTTACAGACAGCATTTACAAACAGCATTTACAAACAGTTTACAATACAATTTCTATTTTAACTTTCATTTTTCCACATTATCCCTCCTCAATCTACATTACTTATTCCATATTCCATTTATATGTATACTCATCCCATCACATCATTTCCATCTCATCACTTCAGATTCCCTCACATCACAATTGTATATTCACATCCATACATCCACAACTATATGCGTACATTCACATCTACATGCATACATCTACATCCCTATGCATACATCCACATCCATATTCACATTCACCTCCATACATCTACATCTACATGCATACATCCACTCCACATTCACATCCACATCTATACATCTACATCTACATGCATACATCCACCTCTACATCCACATCTACGTCTATACACCTACATCTACATGCATACATCCACATCTCCATTCATATCTACAACTATACATCTACATCTACATGTATACATCCACATCTCTATTCACATCTACATCTATACATCTACATCTATATGTATACATCCACATCTCCATTCTCACCTACACCTATACATCTACATCTACATGCATCCACCCACCTCCACATCCACATCTACATCTATACATCTACATCTACATGCATACATCCACCTCCACTTTTACACTCACATCCATACCTCTACATCTACATGCAAACATCCATATCTCCATGCATAATAATATTCTTTTAATTAATCTAGGATGATAGTTCCTAGGATATGGTAGGAAGTCCTCTTTTTATGCTTTGAATGAATTTATTTTATGCGTAATTTCTATAAAAATTTTGCCATAGTTCCGCTATTATGACTGATAAATCTCAATTTTTTTCTAAGGGATAAAGCTTATCATTAAGGAAATAATTAGAATGGTCTCTAATTGGGTCATCAATCCATAATGGATTGAATCATCAATGTGCATAAACTAAAAGCATAGCAAAAGCCATTAATTTGGCCTCAAGCATAGCTTAATCTTGGATTAAGGAAAAGCTTTATGAAAAGCTTCATTTGGATTGAGAATGGGTCATGAGTATGACCATTTCTTGAGTGAGAGAGAGAAATTATAAAAACTATTAGAATTTAAATATAAATGAAAATTAACTTCTATAGCATTTATTAAATTATGTAACTCTTCACTACTATTCACCAATTAACTTCAATAGCATTTAAAAAAACCATACCAATTAAACTTCTCAAGCTTGAGAGGGGTTGAGAAGAGAGAATCATTGAGAAATTATAGAAAAGATCAAAATTCAATATACTTACCTTATGATTTGCTTGATTCTTTATTCACGGTAGAGGCCCCCAACCAATCAATTGGTTTAGTATGTTGATGGAGCCACCAATGGGGATTGAAGAAGGAGAGAAGTATCAAAAACTAGTGAATTATTAAAGAATTCACAGTTTTTGGCTTAGGTGGAGTAGAGTAACAAAGCATAAGAGACTATATATTTTGGCTTAGGTGGAGTAGAGTAACAAAGCATAAGAGACTATATATTTTGGCTTAGGTGGAGTAGAGTAACAAAGCATAAGAGACTATATATTTTGGCTTAGGTGGAGTAGAGTAACAAAGCATAAGAGACTATCTATTTTGGCTTAGGAGGAGTAGAGTAACAAAGCATAAGACACTATATTTTTTTCAACAAGGGAAGGCTTCTATTTATAGGAAAATTTGAGCTCCTAACCAAACAAACTGATTCTAGAATTTTCCAAGTCAGTTTGGTCACTTTTTTACCATTTTTAGGTCAGTTAAGCTAACTTTTTGGAACTAGACTTGGATTAGGAGAGAGGAGAGATAAAATATCTCAATTTTTATGAGTTTAAAACTCATTCAAGCATGTGAAATATGCACCTCCTTTAAAGAACTCCCCTTCCTTACATATGTGTCATAATGGAATCATTTTAATATTGCTCATAGTTTTTTATTAATAAACCTTGTACATTTTCAACTCTTCATCTTATGTGAAATATGCACCTCCTTTAAAAAAAACTCCCCTTCCTTACATATGTGTCATAATGGAATCATTTTAATATTGCTCATAGTTTTTTACTAATAAACCTTGTACATTTTCAACTCTTCATCTTATGTGAACATTTAAGGGACTCCCCTTCCTTACATATGTGTCATAATAAAATCATTATTCCCAAAATATCTCATATTTTTAATATTGCTCATAGTTTTTTTACTAATAAACCTTGTACATTTTCAACTCTTCATCTTATGTGAAATATGCACCTTCTTTAAAGAACTTCCCTTCCTTACATATGTGTTTATTTACTAATAAACCTTGTACAATTTTAACTCTTCATCTTATGTGAAATATGCACCTCCTTTAAAGAATTCCCCTTCCTTACATATGTGTTTATTTACTAATAAACCTTGTACATTTTCAACTCTTCATCTTATGTGAACATTTACTCAATTTTGGGTATCTTCTTTTACAATTTGGATTTATCTCCTCCCTACACATGGATTGATGCTATTGGCCCATAGGAACCTTAATTGGACCATAATCAAAAAAATTTCTGAAAATCTAAACCCTTTAGACTAAGGTTCTTTATACCTATTTCCAATTAACTCCAATTGCACATTGGAAAGTTCTTTTTGAATTTCTGTTTCAGGGGAACTTATTTTAATAAGATGAGTTATTTTTCTATCCAAAAATATTCATAATCTGAATATTCTCTCTCTAGAATAATTTTCTCTCTCTAGGCTAAAACAATTAGAAACAAGGTCTTTATATTTCTGAAGAGGGATTGATTACAGGGGGAAGATACTAGACATCAAAAAGGGTTTGGGGGAGGAATCTTACAGGTTCACATTATAGACCAACTACTTTGTATGTTCTTGTAGGAGGAGAGTACTTCCCTTTATGTATGTACTTTTATCTTTTAGTTATTTGGTTGTAGAGAAGAAAAGAAGATATAAGAAAATTCAGCCATCCATCTCTCTCTTGTGTCTTGCACTCTCTTGTGTGTGTATGTGTTTGCTTGCAACAAGGAACTCAAGCTTTCTCTCTTCCCCACATTCTCTTTATGATATCAAAGCTCCGATTCATGTGAGAGCTAAGGAGGCAAGCAAGAGGCAAGAAAAAGCAAGCAAGGAAGCGGTACACGGGTAAGAGTATCATCCTTGTTTTCCCTTCTTGGTTTAGGTATAACACCCATCGGTAGCTCCGGGAGCTACACATCTCCGATTGAGGAGCTGTCTTCGTAGGCTTGGAGGTGCCTATGTGGTACACAATATAATTCTTTGTACTATGGTTTTGCAGCGAGAATCACATTTTGGGTGCATTTTGGTCTCTGTTCTATCACTGTAAGGTATTTTTGGTAGTTTCAGAAAGTTTTGGTTTAGAATTGTCTCTGGTCAAAATCTGGTTATTGTAGTGTGGTAGTGTATTCTGGGAGTCCACATAGTGTTTGCACATGTATTGTTGACATTGGGTGTATGTACATGTACTCTAGTTAGATCTAGTGACCTACAGGTTGTTGTGTTGAAGTACCGCTCAGTAGTCACATAAGATACTGATGTGTTACAAGTTACATACAGAAATTGTCTGTTGCAATTTTTTTATTTTTTCAAGAAAACATGTCTGACGTAATCAATCAAATTATCAGTGAGAAGTTAGACAAGAACAACATCCATGCTTGGAAGTTTAGGATGACTAATTTCCTTATGGGTAAAGGATTTTGGGACTATGTCGAAGGACATAATGAGGAGCCTCCTGAGTTGTCTAAAGAGAATGCCACTCTAGCAGATATAAATGAATTCAAGGATTGGAATCAAGGTGCAAGTAAAGTCATGTATTGGCTTTCAATTAGTGTCACAGACACGATGATAGGACATATATAGGATGCCAACACTCCAGTAGTCGCGTGGCAGAATCAGGTGTAGATGTTCCAGACCAACATAAAGGTAAGGAAATTACAGCTAAAGCAAGAGCTACATACTATGGAAAAGAAAAGCATGTCTATCAATGAGTATGCTTTAAAGATCAAGGGAACTGTTGAAACCCTTGGGCCCATCAATGTATCGATGAAAGATGATTATTTGGTGAGTATCTGTTTGAATGGGCTTGGCAAAAAGAGTACAAGCCATCATTCAAGGCCTCCATTATAGTCAAGGAGAATATTCCCAACTTTCGGGACTTGGTGTCTATGCTGATAATAAAGCAAAAGTCACTAGGTGAGGAATCTTCTTCAAAAAGCAAGAACACATTGGAACGGGCCTTTTACTCTACTTTAGGTAGAGGCAGAGGTAGAGATCGTGGTCGAGGCAAGGTGGTGGTCGACAAGTAAATCAAAATTCTAGACAACAATAGTCCAATAATTCATAGCAGTAATCATACACAAGTGGAAGAGGCCAGTCTAGAGGCAGGGGGAGCCAAAGAGGTCGAGGTGGTTGGCAAAGAAATTAGAATGTAAATAGCATAGAGTGCTATTATTGTGGCAAACCAGGGCACATGGCAAAGGACTGCTATAAAAAGTAGAATGACATTAAAAGTGGAAAGTTGTAGCAGCAAGGCAACTATGCATTATATAGTAAACAGGGAGGTGATGACATAAGTGAGCAGCTGCTTGTGATGCAACACATGCCCAGTTTCATAACAAGAGATGTGTGAGGATATCAAGATACATGGTATGTGGATTTTGGCACCTCTAACCACATGACCAGTCATGTTGAGTGGTTTAGAGACATGCAGAAAATGGAAAAACTAGGTTATGTAGAAACAGGTGATGATACTACGTATCCCATTGTGCATGTTGGTAAAGTGCCATTGTCTATCCAGGATGGCAAAATGAAGTACTTGGCACATGTACTTCATGTGCCAAATATTACAAAGAACTTGGTTTTTGTTAGATAGATGGTTATGCAGGGTCTGCACGTGAGGTTTAATCCTCAAGGATGTTTTGTGGAAGACTCTAAAAATCAGTGTCGGTTGGTTGCAAAGGGTAACAGAAATGGCAAGATGTTTACTTTGGATTTGAACATGCATGAAGTAAAGGCAGCCATGTTTGCTCATGGAACATGTGTCATTGGAAATATTAACATATGGCACAAGCGCATTGGTCATGTGAATGTACAACGACTGAAATCTATGTAGGTCCAAAATATTGTTGCAAGTTTGCCAAAGTTTAAGGTTGATAGTATGCACAAAGTATGTGAAGCAAGATAGCTTGGTAATTAGGCCAAACATGATTTCCACATAAAAAGCATGTTAGTGCAAGGCCATTAGATTTCCTACATTCAGATGTATGGGGATTGACCAAGACTGCAACAATTGTAGGTTATAGATATTATGCTACATTCATTGATGACCACACTAGGAAAGTGTGGGCTTACTTTATGAAGGAGAAAAGTGAGGCGATTGCTCACTTTCAGAGATTTAAAGCATTGGTCGAGAATGTAAAAGGCATGCAAATAAAATTCTTGAGATCTGATGGTGGGAGAGAATATTTCTCCAATGAGTTCAAGGATTTCTTGAGAAAGCAGGGAATCAAGAGACAGTTTACATGTAGGTACACTCTGCCTAGAATGGTGTTGCAGCAGAAAGAAAAAATAGGCACATTGCAGAAGTAGCACATGCCACATTATTTTTGGACAGAAGCAGTAGCAACTGTTGTGTACATTATGAATAGGACACCCACTACAACTCTTCATTGTATGACACCTGAACAGAAGTTTACATGCACAAGACTGGATGTGTCTCACTTAAAAGTGTTTGGGTGTATTGTATATGTGCATGTTCTTGATGAAGTGAGAACAAAGTTGGATCCAAAGGTAGAGAAATGCATCTTTATTGGTTATGCTATGGACTAGACAGGTTATAGATGTTATAACCCTACCACTCATGAGATGTAAGTAAGTAGAGATGTTGTCTTTGATGAGATGAGTAAGTGGTATGCACCAGTATAGTGAAGGAAAAAGAAGATACAGATGTAAGAAGTACTCGTGCTGCACCACATATATAGCAGCAATAATAGGTGCTTAGTGGATTTAGAGAGTCCTCTATTAGTAGATCCAATGTTAGTCCATGGTCAGGTAGGTTGATGACATATGTAGGTAAAAAGGTAGATCAACCTTTTGTGCCTGATCTATCACAGGTCACTCATATGTGGATGGTGGATCAACCTTTTGTGCCTGATCTATCACAGGTCACTGGTGACTCTAGCAGCTCTGAGTAGAGCCTTGTTGAGGATCTTGGTATTCTGTTTGTGGTTACTCCTGGTGTAAGGAGAACCAGGGCTGTTTTGAGGACATCTAGCAATGATCTAGGTGTACACAATTCTACAAGGGTTAGGTACCCTATTGACAGGTTGAGATATGATGGATATACAGCCCATCATTATGCTTACATGGTTAAAGAAATATAGGAGTTGGAGTTAACTTGTTTTGAGTAGGCACTTGGAAATAAGAAATGGAAAGATGCCATGAATGAGGAGATGGCTGCATTGGATATAAATGCAACATGGGAGTTAGTGCCTTTTCCTAAAGAAAAGAAGGCAATTGGATGTAAGTGGGTGTATAAAGTCAAGCATAATGCTGATGGTTTAGTGAGTAGGTATAAGGCAAGATTGGTGGCCAAAGGCTATATGCGCATAATTATGGCATTGACTATGAAGAGACATTTAGATTGGTTTCAAGAATGGCAAACCATGAGAGCTGTCATTGCTATGGCTACATCAAAGGGTTGGTCTTTACATTAGATGGATGTAAAGAATGCTTGTATGGTGATTTGTAAGAAGAAATTTATATGATGTAGCCACTAGGTTATGAGAGTGATGCACACTAATGAGTAATTAACTAATAGCTTAATGTAGGCATGGATAATAAAAAACCAGCAAATTCTCATTAGGCCTTAGTCTTGCCGAATCATGTGTGGCAATTCACCCTCTTTCAAGGATGATTTATTTGGGCATAGTTCTTATAGCAAAGAAGCTACCTTCCATGGGATAACAATTTATGTGGAAATCAAATGTATCCTTTGAACTCTCCGTTGAAGACCAGCTGGCCAACCAACGAGATCCAGTATCAAAATTTGGTTTTCAAAAATCTTTCCTTTTTGTCCATCCAAAATCCTCCTCGACGTACGCATGGGTGTCCTAGCAACCGCGAGCCCATGCATCGCCTAGTCAGAACCCTCTAGGATCTTTCTTAGGTGTCCTAGCACTTCACTCAGGGACCGCTTCATCGGTCCTCGCGCCCATCATACCGGAAGCGCACCATTTTAACCGTACCGAGGTTGGTCAAGACCTCAACAGGCTTTGCCGCGAGCAACGTCCCTTGAATTTTAACATAAAAATGAATTACTAGAAATTCCTCTTTTTCCTAATTAACTATTTATGCATAAACATAAAAATTAAATTTTTCCATGATTATAACGAGAATCATTCAATTAATCCAAGATGATTAATCCTAGAATATGGTAGGAAGTCTTTTTTTCATATTATGAATGAAAATGATTTATGTGTTATATTTTCAGAAATTTTGCCATAGCTTGCTGCTATTACTGATAATTCTCAATAATTTTGAAAACGTTAGAATCAAAAGCAAAATCAAATTGGGTCGACAAGAAGCTTATCAAATCGTACATACATGCACTTAAGATTTGGAAAACTCATCGAAGAGGATCTTACAACTGATGATAGTGCATCGAATCACCCAAGAGCTTCCTATCAAAGAAGTGTGGGATCAGGACATTCCGCAACCACACACCTGAGTGTTTTAAGAAACCTGACCATCGCTAAAACTAGTAGCGAAGAGTCCATGGAAGAAGGGTTGAGATATGCTAAGTTTGGGAAAGAGGAGAAACCACCCTCCCTAAAACATTAGATGGAGAGTCCAAATGGAAGGATTCCAACAAGAGTAAACTTAGAAAGCTCTACAGACCTCTCTCTTATGAACAACTAGAAGCCATCCACCTAGCTGAGGACAAAAGAAAAAAGGAATTTAAAATGAAGAAACAAGCTCAGCAAAAAGCCAAGACTCACGAGGAAAAAGCTAAACATAGTAGAGAGGCATTCAACCTATACACATGGCTATAGTAAACAATGACAATAGAGAAGAAGAAGTAAATCCTATAAGGATTTTCTTGAACTTCCCAACACGTGCAAAAGTATAGCCAAACTTGCTCTATTAGATATAGGAGTAGGAAGAAAACTATGAGACTTGGATCACATTAGGCAAACCATTACTTAAGCCAATAAAAGCACTAGTGCTAGGACTCTACAATACCATGGACCAAGCTTTCACCCACCATGGCCCCCCCATCCAAAGATGTACCTGATGGTGAGGCTTTGGTGTAAATGTTCTCCAGTGCATGAGTTTGGATATGTACTCACATGGAGTAGCTGCTGCTACATTAATTTAGCCACAAGAATACTAAGCAATAAGCTTAACAAATATATAGTGGGTTATTATGTGATATGGGTTAATACATGATGAGGCTTAAATGTGAAAGTGTAGGTTCTTAAGCCGTGAGATGGAACTCCTTGATTTTGCAGATTTTGACTCTCTTTTCTTTTCTTTTCTTTTCTTTTTTTTGGTCATGATTTGCAAACAACAGCTTCTTGTGCGCTCATTTCGCATTCCCAGAGAAGTGACAAGATCATTGTTATTTTGTTCTTGATGTGCTCTTAAGTCTCTGTATGTGATCTTGAGGCGCCTACTTCACATGCTTGAATGAGTTTTAAACTAAAAAATAATGTGATATTTTTATCTCTCCTCTCTCTTGGATCAAACTGAATCAAAATCGAATAAAAAAGGAACCAAACTAGGTCCAAATCTAGTCCAAATTCAACCAAACTGAATCTGGAAAATTCTAGAAATCAGTTGGTCTTGGTTAGAGCCTCCCTCTCCTATAAATAGAACCTAAGTCCTTTGTGAAAAAAATAGGAGAATTATACTATCCCAAAATTATGCTGGAATAATGATAATTTTTACTATTCTCTAAAATTCTCTCCAAATTGAAGAAATTGGAGCTTCCCTCCTTCTTCAATCTCCATTGGTGGCTCCATCAACACAGCAAAAAGGGGAGTAAGGACGCCAAGATGGTAGTGAGGGTACCGATGCGAATCACAGAAACCACAACAGCCCCAAGATGGCAACCCACCTGTGAAAGCGCCTGGAGCCCACCAACCCTGATGAAAAAACCCTAGAAACTAAAGAGCACAAGGCAAAACCCTTTAAAGGAAGACACAGAATACGGATATGGGGAAGGGGGAGAGATGAAATCCCCCCTTTCTTAGCAGGATCGCCAAAATTTAGCTACACCTTTATCTAAACTGAATGCCAAGGAAAAACACATAGATCGAATTCATTGTAAAGGTTTTAGGTGGTGTTAATTGACTGGGCAGCATACTATGATTCAGTCGACACAACTGACAAGCTGGGCGCAACCATTCTGTTGGCAAAGATGAAGTTGCTTGGGAAGAACATTGATATCACAAAGCTATGCTGGGTGACTCGGGACATAGCAATAGCTATTTTTGCCTGTATTATGGGATTAGATGTGGTTGCGTGGGGGACTCTTCCACAGCAACTTGTGGCAAAGCACATGAGAACTATTGTGAAGATAACAGAGGAAAGGGGAAGAGTCTACACGGCAGCGGCTGTGGAGCCAGCTCTTGCTGCTAGTGCTGTTAAGTTGCTGCATGCCGAGAATGATAAATTTCTGGGTGATTTTCTAGACAAGCTAACGAAGGTTTGCCTAGATGGCTTGGTGCATGAAGGTATTAGGGGGAGATGGTGGCCAGGATTATTATCATGCTAGCTATGCATGAGTGCACAAAGAGTAAAGACTACATCTACGATGGCCACCTTCTTGAATGCCATGTTTGGGAGCGGTGTTGTGGAGGAGTTGAAGACTAATCTTGTGAACACGGAAACAACTCTTTTCTTCAACTCTTTCACCTCAACCTCTGTGGAATTTTCTCAGCAACATACAGATCCCTATAACTTCAGATTGCAATTTAGAGTTGGTTTGATACTCCAACCATTCCGTACAAATTGGTTACCCTTGATTTAATGTAATTTTTGGTAAAATTATGTCGATAAATTTGTGGTAATCATCATTTTGTATTTAACCCTTGGTTAATGCCTGCAAATCACACTCAAATTCAAGATTATTCACAGCCAGAGTTGCATTTGGAATGTGCATAAGAATGAATGCTATATGCATTATGTATTGGGCACATTACATTAGTGTAAAAATGGGATCAGACACTGCCCTTGTCCAGAATAAGGCACCCACATAGATTTGGGTTTGTATTGCATAATGACAAAAGATAGACATCAAAAGGTCAAAAGAACTGTCAACAAAACATTTAAACATGTTGCTCACATGGAGCAAGAATTGACGGACAAGCTCATGGCCCCAGCCACCATGAAAGAAGAAGAACATCTCTTTCCAAGAGGAGGATCCACACCGAGAAGAAAAGCTAAAGGAAGCATTGAAGGAAGACACGGACACGAGAAGAGAAGCTACCACAACAAGAAGACTGAAAGAAGAGGAAGACATGGACGCGTGAAGAGAAGCTGCCACGATAAGGAGACTGAAGACAAGAGAAGATGTGAGGCTCCAAAGAGTGAGGAGCCATGTGAAAATCTCTGAAGACAAGAGAAGATGTGAGGCTCCAAAGAGTGAGGAGCCATGTGAAAATCTCTGAGAGAAAGAGAGAGAGAGAGAGAGACCCCACAACCCAATGTAACCTACCCCAACAGAGTAAAACCACCTCTGAGCCACCGATGATGTAGGCCACGTGGTAGATGTATGTGTGAGCACTTTAGTCAAGGTCGCGGGCACTTATAGTAGCCTTGGACACATAGAGAGAGAGAGTGTCAAGGACTATGAGTTTAGGGACTTGAGGCACTGGTCGCGGACTATCAAGTAAGAGAGAAACTTGATATAGGGTCCAGGTGTGCTAGGATTGTTCACTTGAGGGGAGGTGTGCTAGGCAGTAGTCGCGGACTATCAAGTAAGAGGGAAACTTGGTATAGGGTCCAAGTGTGCTAGGAGTATTCACTTGAGGGGAGGTGTTGAAATATACAAGTGAATAGGGTGTGTGCGGGAACAAGCCCTTGGTTAGAGGCTGTAAAAGAGAATCTGTAAATGTGAGAGAACCTGTGAAAAGGTGAGAAGAATCTACTGGGAGAGAATAAAGGGTAGCATGAGAAGATTTAGGAGGTGTGGAGATATTCTGGGAGAGGTGGAGAGAACCAAGCAAAAGAGGTGGAGTGAATCAAGGAGAAATCAGTGGGATTAGATGCTTGGATGTAAACTCTATAAATTGAGGCATTGGCCTAATGAGAATTGGCTGGTTTTTGATTATCCATGCCTACATTAAGCTATTAGTTAATAACTCACTAATCACATCTTAATTATCATCTAATCACTTTGTTAATGATGTTGATTCTAGCATTTGATCCACCATAGCTCATCACATTGCTGTAATTTTAACATCAGCGACCTGCTTTCACATGCTTCTATTGACATGCCCCAGGTCATTGCGCACATCTGGACAGTGAGATTTGGAGGAAGCATAGGGCAAAGGTAGAGATGTATGGATGTCAATTTATATGGTTTACACTTGATTTGATCATTTCCCAGTGATTTGAAGGATTGGAAGGCTCAGCAAAACCTGTCACAACAGGGCATAGTGGATTGTTCATACATAGTTGAGCTCAAATGCTACTTGGATGATCTTGTATGCATAGTACAAGCTAATTGAAGTGTTTTGGAAAGTGGAGGAATGTTTCGGATGCATTTCTCAGATTTTGTGAGTGGCGCCAAGTTATTTTCAGCATATGCAAATAGTGGTTTTGAGTCCTGGAGTTTGTCGCCATAAAAAGTATGGGATGTGTGGACAACATTGGTGCCGAAGTATATGTATGTGTGTGTGTTTGAGTTGATTGTTAGAAATATTCAGTGAACATTGTGCTAAGAAAAATGAGTGACGGTCCAGAAAAAATTGTTGGTGAAAAGCTTGATAGACACAACTTCTTCATTTGGAAGTACCGTATGACAAATTTCCTTAAAGACAAAGGGCTTTGGCATTTGGTGATAGGCAAATGACAGGCAAGGAGACGGAGCCAACAAGGGTTCCCCCAGTGAATGCAGCACCCGCCCCGCTTACAGCACATCGGAATTGGATAGAGAGGGCCTTCAAAGTGTTGTATTATTTCTCGATTTGTGTGACAAATACCATGTTATGCCATATTCACGACACACATAATCCCAAGGATGCATGGGATACTTTGGTGAAGTATGATACAACTACAACACCAAAGAAGATGCAATTGAACTAGAAGATACATGGTGTGGTTCAAACCAACAGGAGCATAAATGATTATGTGCATGAGATCAAAGAATGTGCTGATACACTAGCATCTATTGGTGCTGTTATGTGCACATTATAAATGCATTTACTAGGAGGCTAACCCACCCTAGGCCTATGAGCATGGGAGCATGGGAACATGCTCTAGTGGGGCAAGGGTTAGGCCAAACTTGGGTTGAGGTTAGGGTCAGGAAATCAAGGGTCACATATGGAAATGGAAAGCCAAGAGTCACTCTAGAAATGGAAGGCTAAGAGTCACTTGAGTGCTCTCCTATATAATAGGGGCATGGGGCACTCTCAAGGGATGTCTTCTTGTGTAGAGCATGGTATCTACTCTCCTGCCATTTCACACTAGAGCTACGTGCTGCTGGATTGAAGGCATAACTCTTGGTGGTATGGGACACCAACATTAGGTATGTGGTTCTTCATTATTTTCATGTGTGCACTCTTGGGCTCGGGGGTGGTCGGGTGGCTGAGTATATGCCTGGATTATGCATGCTTATGCATAGTAAGATTAGCTAGAGAGATCTATGGGATTTTAACAGTGGTATTAGAGCGGTCTCTAGTTAATTTTTGATGTTTTTTCTCTCATTATACCAAAATTTTTCTCTCATTAGCATTTTTTAAAAGTAAATTTTAACATTTACTAAGTTAAAAATGTTATTTTTTGGTTGGTTTTGGTAACCTATGCATGTGGAACGTCAATATGGCGGTTGGAACACATGCTTCTCAATTTCAATGGATGTATCAACGTTGCAAGGAAATTCCATGAGTGGAAATGCTATTTTTCTCTAATTTTATGATTAAAATAAGCATTTTACAAAAAAATTACCAAAATACCACACATGCTATTGTGTGTATTTTTGGGTAGAATGGATTCCCTAAATTTCTATAATTTTTAGGAAATTCTCCTAATTATTTAAGAATTTTTATGAGCATTTTATGGTAAAAAATATTTTTATGCATTTTTTACGGGTTTGCCCCGCTGGCATGCTATCAAATTTCTGCCAATTTTCTGCTGAAATGCAGTAGGGGGCAGCATGTCAACGCACAAATGTATTGGGCATGTGAACATACATAAGTTGAAGAATATGTAGGTAAGTGGCATAGTTGGTGGACTACCCAAATTGAAATATGATGGGAGTATGCATGTATATGATGCTTGCTAGTTTGGAAAGCAAGCAAGGTTGCCATTCCCTAGAGAAGGCAACATGAGAAGCAAGTCACTTGAGATTGTTCATAGTGATGTATGGGGGCTTGCACAAAGCCCATCCATTAGTGGCATTAGGTACTATTATGTAACCTTCATTGATGATTATAGCAGGATGGCTTGGATCTATTTTCTCAAAGAGGAGCAAAGTGTTAGAAAAGTTCATGGATTTTAAAGCATTTGCAGAAAAGCAACATGGTTGTTGGATCAAATTCTTGAGGACAGATGGAGGTGGTGAATACACCTCACATGCATTTGAGGACTTCTTGAGGAAGAATGGCATTAGAAGGCAGCTTTCATGCAGGTACACACCTCAGCAAAATGGTGTTGCTGAGAAGATAAACAAGGTCATTGGTGATGTGGCTAGGGAAATGCTAAATGAGAAGAGCATGCCAAACTTTTATTGGGCAGCAGCATGTGCCACAACGGTGTATTTGTCTAACAAGACACCTACAGTTGCCATACATGAAAGTACGCCAAAGATGCGTCTTACTAGATATAGGCAAGAAATTGGGCATCTCAAAGTGTTTGGTTGCATTACTTATGTGCATGTGCTAGATGAGAAGAGGAAGATGCTTGATCCAAAGGCCAAAAAGTGCATCTTTGTTGGGCATGCATAGGATTGCAAAGCATACAAATGTTACAATCTAGATACTAAGAAAGTGCTCATTTCATGAGATGTGGTGTTTGATGAGCTTGCTAGCTGGTACAAAGCAAAAGATGAGGATGCCAGTGAATCTAGTGATGATGATGTGCATGTGGACTTGCCACAAGAAAGTTCTACTTCTAGGTCTAGGCCACAAGAGTCAAGTGGTAGCAGTGTACTTCCATGGTTAGGGCGTTTGAGGCATGATAGTGGAAGCGGACAAAGGAAAGAAGAAAGTTGAAGGTATTGGCATTACAGGATATGAGTCATCTAGTTCGGAGAGTTTGGATGAGGAACTTGGCACACTAGTCTTATATGCACACCAGTGCGAAGCAAGAGGGACATGTACCTCCACATGCTAGAGTGATAGGTGTACATAGTGATCCATAAGCTTTGCGGAGATCACAGAGAGTCAGGTATCCAATTGACATGTTGACATACCTTGATTTTTCTATGCACTATGCATATATGACCTCTTTGGTAAAGCATGTGGAACCTACATGCTATACAGAAGCTATTGGAAAATATGTATGGGAAAAGGCAATGGATGAGGAGATGGATGCATTGGTTCATATAATGATACTTGAGATTTGGTTGCCGTACCACAAGGCAAGAATGTTATTGGCTGTAAATGGGTTTATAAGGTAAAACGCAAGTTAGATGGCTCTATTGAGCGTCATAAAGCATGGTTGTTTGCTAAGGGTTATGCACGTACCCAAGGCTTAGATTATGATGAGACATTTAGCCCTGTAGCAAAGATGGGAACTGTGAGGTCAGTTATTGCCGTGGCTGTGGAAAATGGTTGGGAAATGCATCAAATGGATATTAAGAATGCATTTCTAAATGGTGATTTGAAAGAGGAATTTTTTATGGAGTAGCCAGAGGGTTATGTACACCCAAGGTACCCCACTTATTTATGCAAGTTGAAGAAAGCACTTTATGGGCTGAAACAAGCACCTCGTGCTTGGAGTGATAAGATAAGCCAATATCTTATCTCTATTGGTTTTCAGTTTTTTATGGTAGATTCTTCACTATATGTGAAGAAGACAGATCATGGGATTGTTGTGGTTGTCATCTATGTGGATGACTCGATTCTAACAGGTGATCATACTATAGATATATTATGCATGTCAAGAAGGCATTGAGTGGGCAGTTTGATATGAAAGACTTGGGTGATTTGAGATATTTTCTTGGAATTGAAGTGGTCAAAGATCATGCAGGAATATATCTAGTCTAGCGTCAGTATGCATTGGATATGATGGCTAGATCTGGGATGACTGTGTGTAAAGCCATGAGTATACCCTTGGAGAAAAATGTGAAGTTGAGGGATGATTTTGGTGAAGAGTTAGAAGATCTATCAATGTACAGGAAGATGGTTGGCAGCCTCACTTACATGACTATTTCATGGCTTGAGTTATGTTGTGGGGCTAGTGAGTCAGTTTATGCAAAGCCCTAGGAATAAGCATCATTTGGATGCAGTGAGACAGATCATGCGTTATGTAAAGACCACTGCACATTATGGTCGTCTTTATGAGTATAGTAAAGGATTAGATATATGGGCAGGTAGCTCTCACGACAGGAGATCTACTAGCGGTTATGCCTTTACATTTGGGAGTGTAGTGGTGAGTTGGAGTAGCAAGAAGCAACCCACTGTTACTTTATCCAGTACAGAGGAGAATCCATAGCTGCATGTGAAGGAGTATGGCTAAAGAAACTCCTAGCTAATTTGGGTAAGCCTATTGAGGGAAAGGTTGTCATACATTGTGACAACATGAGCAGCATACAGTTGGCCAATAATCCAGTTTTTCATGCACAGACCAAGCATATAGAGCTCCACTATCATGTTGTCAGGGAGAAACCGTTGGATGGTACAATGGCTTTGAAGTATGTGAAGATTGAAGAGTAGTTTGCCAACATATTTACGAAGCCACTTGGGAGACAAAAGTTTGAGTACTTCCGTACCATGTTGGGAGTACATGCAATGAGCTTGAGGGGAAGTGTTGATTGTTGAAATATACAAGTGAATAGGGTGTGTGTGGGAACAAGCTCTTGGATAGAGGCTGTAAAAGAGGAGATGTAATTGTGAAAGAACCTGTGAAAAGGTTAGAAGAATCTACTGGGAGATAATCAGGGAAAAGAGAAGAGGTGGAGAGAATCAGGCAAAAGGTGGAGATATTCTGGGAGTGAATCATGGAGAAATCAATGGGATTAGATGCTTGATGTAAACTCTATAAATTGAGGCATAGCCCTAATGAGAATTTGCTGGTTTTTGAGTATCCATGCCTACATTAATCTATCTGCTAATTATTCACTAATTACGTGTTAATCATTTGCTAATCACTTTGTTAATCATGTTGATTCTAGTGTATGATCCACCCTAGCTCATCATTATGCTCAAATTTCAACATGGTATCAGATCCATGCCTAGAATCAACCAGATTTACGAGCCCATTAGTGAATTAATTAGGATTAGTAAAATAATTAGCAAAAAAATCAATTTTTAGTAAGCTTTCACTCTTCCCCTTCACCCCCAGCCAGTGGAGGGTCTCTAGCACTTAGCACACTTCAAATTAGGTCATGAGCTTCTAGCTTAAGCTAGCCAACACCCTTGGCTACCAGCCCATCAAAACGGCGCTGCAAACCGCGCAGAAATGAAGCAGAAATCAGCGAATTAGCCGGCGCGTTTTTTCTGGAGGAGAATTGAGATTTCTTCAAGCACAGTTCAAATGTCTCTAATTCCTCTTAGCACAAAGGGTAATCAAGCATGCTCTACAAGCTGGTGAAGACAGAAATCAATTTCATCAAGTCTACAGAGAGATCAAAGCTCTTCATCAAATCTGCAGGTGACTTTGGTAAAACAAAGATTAAGCTTTCATTATTTGGTCAAATCTTGTGTTTCTTGGCTTAATCCTCTACTAGACTCATTGCTATTGATGCCTTTGAAAGCATTTGAGCTCATTTGAAGTGGAAGGCACCAGATCTGGACTCCCCGCATACTCTGTTTTTTGCACACAAACCAGAGCATTAATTTGCTAATCAGTGATTAATCAGTGCTAATCACTGTACTTTGGTGCAATTGAGGGTTCAAATTAACCATTAGGTATCTGATACAGATCCCTATAACTTCAGATTTCAAATCGGAGTTGGTTTGATACTCCAACCATCCCGTACAAATTGGTTACCCTTGATTTAATGTAATTTCTGGGAACATTGTGCTGATAAAATTGTGAAAATCATCATTTTGCATTTAACCCTTGGTTAATGCCTGTAAATCTCACTCAAATTCAAGATTATTCACAGCCAGAGTTGCATTTGGAATGTGCATGAGAATGAATGCTATACGCATTATGTATTGGGCACATTTTATCAGTGTAAAAATGGGAACAGACACTGCCCTTGTCCAGAATAAGGCAAGAGGTAAGACCTCCCACATAAATTTGGGTTTGCATTGCATAATGATACAAGATAAACATAAAAAGCCCAAAGGAACTGTCAGCAAAACATTGAAACATGTTGCTCACATGGAGCAAAATGACCTGACGGACGAGCTCATGGCCCCAGCCATGAAAGCAGAAGAATATCTCTTCCCAAGAAGAGGATCCACACCGAGAAGAAGACCTGAAGGAAGACATGGACACGAGAAGAGAAGCTGCCACAAGAAGAGAAGCTGCCCCGAGGAGACTGGAAGAAGAGACGGACGCGTGGAGAGAAGCTGCCACGACAAGAAGACTGAAGACAAGAGAAGATGTGAGGCTCCAAAGAGTGAGGAGCCATGTGAAAATCTCTGAGAGAGAGAGAGAGAGAGAACCCACAACCCAATGTAACCTGCCCCAATAAAGTAAAACCACCTCTGAGCCACCGATGATGTAGGCCACGTGGTAGATGTATGTGTGAGCACTTTAGTCAAGGTCACGGGCACTTATAGTAGCCTTGGACACATAGAGAGAGAGAGTGTCAAGGACTATGGAGTTTAGGGACTTGAGGCACTGGTCGCGGACTGTCAAGTAAGAAAGAAACTTGATACAGGGTCCAGGTGTGCTGAGATAACTTGAGGGGAGGAGTAGACACTGGTCGCGGACTATCAAGTAAAGGGAGGCAAACTTGGTATAGGGTCTAGGTGTACTAGGAGTATTCACTTGAGGGGAGGTGTTGAAATATACAAGTGAATAGGGTGTGTGTGGGAACAAGCTCTTGGATAGAGGCTGTAAAAGAGGAGATGTAATTGTGAAAGAACCTGTGAAAAGGTTAGAAGAATCTACTGGGAGATAATCAGGGAAAAGAGAAGAGGTGGAGAGAATCAGGCAAAAGGTGGAGATATTCTGGGAGTGAATCATGGAGAAATCAATGGGATTAGATGCTTGATGTAAACTCTATAAATTGAGGCATAGCCCTAATGAGAATTTGCTGGTTTTTGAGTATCCATGTCTACATTAATCTATCTGCTAATTATTCACTAATTACGTGTTAATCATTTACTAATCACTTTGTTAATCATGTTGATTCTAGTGTATGATCCACCCTAGCTCATCATTATGCTCAAATTTCAACATTGATAGCCTAAGCCCATCTTCATCTATGGTCGCACATCATGAGCTTGAGAGGGGCTGTTGAGATTACAAGCTTGATGACAGCTGGATGACAGCTGGAGCCAGGTACTATATGTGTTGGCATGGTAGAAAGTAGCATGTGTGTGGCAATAAATGGCCGTGTCCGGGTTATATGTGTGCTAGCATGGAAGAAAGTAGCATGTGTGTGGCAATAAATGGCCGTGTCCAGCTGGCCACAGTGTGTGGACATTAATTAGGGTTATTTGGTGTGTGAACACAACACATGTAGTGTGTGGTTGTGTAGTCTTCTTCTATTATGCATTATGTGAGTGTGGATATGGCTTCCCTCTATGGTGATTTTGATTTTTTGGGGAGCTTTTTATTTAGAGTTTTTTGCAAGAAATTTAGATCTTTTGTCGTTCGGAGCTCTTAGATCAATTTCTTCTAGGGAGTATGTATGTGTCTATATATACACATACATACATACATAGACACATACATACATACATCTACCTACATATACATATACAGTACGCAAGCGCTCAAGTCTCTCTCTCTCTCTCTCTCTCTCATACAAAAATCTTACAATCATTCAACCAATTCTTCATGAGTTAGTCTTAATGTGACAACATATATACACTGCATGGAAAAATAAATGCATGTATCGAAAATTCTGCCTAATCAAACAAATGAAGATCCACAATGGCCATGTTGTCATCATGAATACATAAATGAAGTCAAAATAAACACTATCACAAATGAAGATGCACTTAAGTGTTGTCATCATAAACACATAAATGAAGTCAAAATAAATAATATCACATAAATGTTTCTACATCGCTTGAAGTGGCCAAAAATGTCCAACCTTTTACATCACCTAATTGCTTAAAGGACTCCTCTGACAGGCTTGACTCAAAATAAAAGAGAGATCCCTCTGACTTAGAGTAGGCTGATGTATAATTGTGTGTTGGTTGCGATGAAGACCAAGCACATGCGTGTAAACAAAATACATGTTCTTACACGCTAAGTAAGGCTTTTTCTCTTTCTCACGCCGCTGGAAATCTGGATAGGTACAAATTGGCTCATCCTTGATATGCACATCATAGTAATTTTTATTCAATAGCTTGAAAACAACATGACAATTATGTTTAATTATGTTCTCCTCCAACAGGTGTGCATGCATTTGTGTTGTTGCCTCCAATCTTTTGTTTGCCTCCTTAGAAACATAGGGCCTCCATTTCTTGTTGCGCTTACTAGAACCCCCCACTTGGTTATTTTGGCCGCTTATATTATTTTCTTGGGGGCTTGTATAGCTATTTTGAAACACAAACCCTGCTCCGACCAGACTTGCCATTTCATCCATTGTAACCTCAGTCCCCTTATCTATCACCTAGAAATTTGGAGTCTCCGGAGGTCCCTTCACTAGCTTGCCCACTACTTGTGTGTGTTGGACATCATGATTACAAAACCACATCCATTGATGTTGGGTGTTACCCTTGTATGTACGTTCTCCCAAAAAACAAGGAGCCACTAGACTAGGCGATCGGCTCTGCGTAATGGTTATATATCGTTTACCTTGCACCATACCAAAGCATTTTCGAACACAATGAGTTGGAATTCTTCTAATTGCCCAAGTGCCTTTGGTTACATCCACCTCATGGTCTGAGTTCACAAAGTCAATATTTGATGTTGTTTTGTAGGCTAGATCATTTGTGATGCCTTCTTCAATTTCATCATCTGTAGTTTCTGCATTTACATCAAAATCTGTTCACTCAAATGTGATTGTGCTCTTTCTTCACTTTCAAATTCTATTTTCCAAGGACGACGACGCTCTTTACGTTGGTTAGATTCCATCACAAAGCCAAGTCTACGGGAGATATTCTCTAAAGTTCCCCTTCCTCTTTTCCTTTGCACGGCCTCCTTATCCCCATGGAGTACTGGCTCTTCATACATGGGTGTACTAGAGCCACTGCAACCTGGACCACACGTGCCACCATAGAAGGACTTGGGTTATTTTTAGAGGACACTCTCTCAAGAAATGTTTGCATGTTCTTGTTTTGTTTGGCTCATGCGATTAACCAAGTCAACACTTGATCCAGGGCCCTTAGTGGAATTTTTAAAAAGAAAACATTTTTCATCCGATCCTCCCTAACCCAGGAAGTGACTGCCGTGGAAGAAAGGAAACATATTATCAAATCCATCTCCAATCACTGTGGCTTGCAACCTCTTCTCACATGCTACAATTGTTTTAAACGTACATATAAACAAGTCACTTAAATTAGGTAAAAGTACACCATACATGGATTACAATGCTGGTACTATATTAACACTACTAGCACACCTTTGATTTTGCACAAGAGGAATCGTTTCTTCTAAGATGTTACTCAGTTCTGTCTCCATTTTCTTTGCCTACTATTGCATCAACAAGAAACTATCTAGCAACAATCATTTGTACTCTTCTTGGACCATTGTTCTTGTCCACTCGCAACACTAATGAAACCAATTTTCTTATTCTCTCTATTGCAACCCTAGAGGTTTCAGGCGTTGTACCTCATATGAATGGTCACCGATGTTCACCATCAAATCGGGTTATTCCCAAGTCCATTGGAAAAATGTAATACACCATGGAACTCCAAGGCTATTTACAAAAGATTTTTTTTAAAACAATAATGACATGTAATGCTATTCCTCTCATCCTTACAGAGTAGGCCTTTGCTAACTTGTTTATCCAAAAACCCATGGAAGTAAGAATCATTAAACTTTTTATTATTAATGAAATAAGGACATGTGATCCTATGGCACTCCAGTGAACCCAAGCAATAACTTAAACGTACAATGCAATCTTCTGACATATTAGTTCTATGTGGTCTTGTCCACAAATGACCGTCACATTTTTGCTCCATTCTCTTGAACTTATTATAGGTTGGAGGCAATTTTTCCATTGTAAGAACGGGGAAGCTCTTTCACTTGCTTAATATTTTCAGAATTATGTATCATAATCTTTAAGCGAACACCTCTTGGATTCTCCAAAATCCATGACAAAACTGACTTAGGTAGCTTTTGTTGCTTCTCCTCTTCACTAGACTCAAGATTCACAAAAGCATGTTTGGTATTTTTTGTTGGAGGTCCTTCAAGATCAATACCATCATTCAATAGTCCTCCTTCTGAGTGACCCTGCAAATAATCATTGATGGCTTGATGATTCTTGCTATGACCATCATTGGTATCGCTATCTGAAATATACAAAGAAGTCATGCAATGCACCATAACATACTTAGTTAACAATGAGGAGTCCAACATAAAGTGCTCATGCCCCTCAACATCCCACTGAGAAGGGGTTTCCACATCCATACACTCTTGACCAACTTGAATAACTGCCTTTAGAGCAACAAACTTATGACATGGAGGCAAAAGGCTCTATAAGAAAAAATGGCTAAGAAGAAGTTTGTTGTCCCGCAAATGAACTTGCCTAACCAGAGTTTCATTTCCTATCCTCCATGTTATTGAATCTTCAGTGAGCCCCATAGCACTCCCGCAGAGATACAAACCACTCAAAGAGCACCACTCAAAGAACTGAGAAGAGGGGGTGGATGGTGTGGGTTGACAACCTTCCACAATCAATAAACCTACAATAGTAGTTTGAGGACTCCCCTTATTCTCAAAAGTTATGGCTATGAGGGCAACCTCTAAGAGATGTCATTTCGCTTTTAATTTGCATAGAGAATGTCAGTCTCAAAATTATCTCCAAGATCTGGCAAATCTAGGATATATTCTTCACATAACTGTAATAAATGCTTTCATTTATTCTCCACATATGCTACTTTATACCACATGATATCCTTCTTTAAAAGTTAGAGAATTAGTACTACACGGGCTAAATATCACAAATATATATGTACATATATAATATACTATAAATATATATATTATATATCTAATTTTATGTGTGTGTGCATGTGTGTATATATATAGTAAGGTGAATATATACCTATATACCTAATATATATACATGTATACTATTTATATATATATAGTATATGTACATACATACATACATACATATACACACACACACACACACACACACACACCATACACTATACATATACACACACACACACACACACACACACACACCATACACTATACATACTATATATACTATACACTATACACTATACATACTATGTCTAATATACCATATACTATATATAAATACTATATGTGATAAATATAAATAGTATATACAATAAATACTAAATACTATATATCTAATATATAGTATTTATATATAGTATATACCATATCTGATAAATATAAATAGTATATAAAATACTAAATACTATATATCTAATAAATATAACTACTATATAAATACTAAATACTATATCCTATATATAAAATATAACTACTTAATACTATAAACTCTATATATAACTACTATATCCTATATATAAAATACTATATATCAATATGTATACAAAAAATATAATTTATTTTTCGAATTCAAAACCCTCGGCCGCCTCCCTCCTCCTTCATATGGCGCTATTGCTCGCACTCCAGCTGGCCCTGCCGCGCTCCAGGTACCTACACTAAGCCAATCTCCCAGCCATTAGCCATAATGGCCATGGCAAAGAGTAGCCAAACCATCCGCGCTCTTGGCCATTTTTTTGGTTTTTTTTTTGTGATATGCAATATTAGTTTTGTTTTTTTTTTTGGTCCAAAATTCAAAATAAAAATTTAGATAAATTCATTTTTTTTCATACTACATAAATAAATATATGGATATATGGAAAAAAATATAAACATAAAAGCGTAAAGAAAATAAAATCTATATGGAAAAAAACATAAAGATAAAAACATAGTTTTTTTTTATGAGTGTTTTTTTAAATGGTTTTTAAGTGATTTTGATGGTTTTTTTAATGGTTTTTAAGTGATTTTGATGGTTTTTTTAATGGTTTTTAAGTGATTTGGCTACTCTTTGCTATGGCCATTGTGGCCATAGAGTATGGCCAATGGCTGCGAGATTTTTTTTTTCGGGATATGGAATATTTATTTAGTTTTTGGATATATATATATATATATATATATATATATATATTCAGATGACATAAATAAATACTGTTGCAACAACAAATTGTTTGTCCAAAATTATTTGGATATATTGGTTTTTCTCATATTACATAAAGAAATATTTGGATATATGGATAAAAAGATAAAGATAAAAGCATAAAGAAAATAAAATCTATATGGATAAAAACTTAAAGAGCTGAACATAGGTTTTTTGTGAATGTTTTTTTGATGGCTTTTAATTGATTTATTCCTCACACACACACATACATATAAAGCATACTTACATACTTATATTTAAGCATACTTGTATACAAATAAATTTATATACTTACATAGTTACATACTTAAATAATTATATATTTACATCTATCTACATATTTTTTTATATACATATATATATATATATATGTATATACATACTCATATATATATATATATAAGCTTACACACGTACAAAAAAAATGTACTTATCATAACATTGCATGCACCCCCAATTCATAGCATATACATACTCATATATATATATAAGCTTACACACTTACACACTTACACACGTATAAGCTTACACACTTACACATGTACAAATAAAAATGTACTTATCATAACATTGCATGCACCCCCAATTCATAGCATTGCAGTCTTGTGGTTATTATGTATATCCTCACATACTCCCATGCATTAAAAAAACACACATGTGCAATTAGTAGGTGCAATTAGATGTTTTTTTTTTCATGTGCAATTAGTGATTTTTGTGGCCACATGCTTTTGACAGTTTTCACATGTCTCCAAAGCACTCTATGCGTAGGGGCAGGGTGAAAGCGTCCCAACATGATCGAGAAGTCATGAATTTGAGGTCAGTGCCTCTAACAAAAAGACTCGTATTTGATGAAGAGGCCACCTTTAGAAATATGCACTACAATTCTCCTAATAAGTGTGGGAGAAAGCTTAAACATTGTCCTTTCATTGATGACGAGGCCTTTGAGGGTGAGACCATGGATGAAGAGCAAGAAATAGAGGGAGATTCAAATGTTTTTGTTGCCACTCCTAACGATACAGTGGAAACAACCACACATACTACCCCCCAAAGCCAACCCTCAAGAAGCTTGACATTTACAATGGAAGGTGGGGGCATAGATAACAATGAAGGGCATGAGCCAGATTCTAAACCAAAACACAACTGACATTTTGGAGAGCAAATATCATTGGGGATCATGAATGATGTTTTGGGTCAGTTTAATGTGACTCAAGGCTTGGAGTCTCCTTTGGTTCCTTTTTGTCGCTTGGTCGCTATAGAAGCAGTTAGAGTGGAAGTTAGTGATGCTTCATGGCTTGTTCCCTTGTTTAATAGGGCTGCGTACATGCATACCATGGGCTCTTTTGTTGTGTCTCTCAAGGGCTGGCATGGCGAGACAAAATTGATCACTCGAGAGATGATTGATGCATGGGATCCTATTTGGCAAAGAATCAAGGAAGTGTTTGAAAGTCAACTCACAGAAGAGTGGGCGGATTTGCGAGGCAAGACCTTCTAAATCATCAATTGAAGATATGGATAAAAAGGATAGAAGAAGGTAAATATTTTGGCATACATTTTTCATGATTTAGGTTTCTTTGTTTTCACTTATATTGCGTGCTTGGTTGCTTCTTAATTCTATGTTTCTATCTTTGTTCATGAATTCCTTTTGGTTTTTTTGAAGTATACTCTGAACGTGAAGAGTATCATGTGCGAGTGTGATGCCAATTTATTGAGATCGAGAAGAAAAAGGAGGGTGAGCTTATACTTGCCCTCGACACAACTAATGTGTAAGTTTGTATTTGGTATAATTGTTTATGGGAAGTTGAATTTTCTTACACATGCATATAAATTAAATACGCAGAATCTCAAGAGCAACCGATGCACCAAACTTGGGACAAGAGATATTTATGTTTCAAAAGTTTGGAATGGCTAACAAGGCAAGCATAATGGAGAGGTTGACCATAGAGCAGCACTCATGGATGGAGACTGAAATAAAGTTTGAGGCTCGTTAAGCCCAAAACATTGTGCCTTGGTATTCCACTCTTTGCGTATTAATATTGCAGCTTGTTTTATTCTTGATATTATGAATTGAGTGTTTCTTGTCATCTGGAATTGGTTTCTAGAAACTAGGGTGCTCTAAAGTTTTCTTCTTAGGTCTCAATGAATGGATGATTTTTTGTGATTTCCTAGTAGTAAAAGTGATTTTTCCATCAAATCGCTTTGTGACGTATGCACATCGCATTGAAACATAGTCGCGTTGGGATGCTTAGACAATCTATTCCATAAAATTTGAGTACCAACACGACTATGTTTTGATGCGATGTGTATGCACACAAAGCCATTTGTTGCATCATCAAATCGCTTTGTGACATATGCACATCGCATCGAAACATAGTTGTGTTGGTACTCAAAATTTATGGAATAGGTTGTCTGAGCATGCGAGCGCGCATGGAATCACTAAAACATGTTTTTTGTGAAAATCGACTTTCTATCCTCCAACTTTCTTCTCCGAAGCATCTGAAACTTAATGCAAAACATCTAGTTTTGTGGTAGAGTTGATGTTTTGCATCAACTTTGATGTAAAACATCAATTTGTGTGAAAAAGTTAATGTTTTGCATTTGCATCAACTTTTAGCCTAAAAGTTAATGTTTTGCATCGAGTTGATGCAAAACATCAAGTTTTATGAAAAAGTTGATGTGTTACATCGAGTTGATACAAACCATAAACTTTTCCACAAAACTTGATGTTTTGCCTCAAAGTTGATACAAAACATCAAGTTTTGTGGGAAATTGATGTTTTGCATAACGTTGATACAAAATATCAAGTATTGTAAAAAAGTTGATCTTTTTCATATAAAGTTGATGTTTTACATCAACTTGATGCAAAATATCAAATTTTCATAAAGTTGATGTTTTGTATCAAGTTGATGAAAAACATCAACTTGATGCAAAATATCAAATTTTCATAAAGTTGATGTTTTGTATCAAGTTGATGAAAAACATCAACTCTTAGCTGAGAAGTTCTTACTCATAGCATTAAGTTGGCCGTAAATGTTATAGCCAAAACATTCTTACCATGTGTAGTAACCAATAGGATTCAAACCTAAGTCCCTGCTTGTTACAAAAAATATTTTAGAAAGTATAAACTTTTGTTTCTTAAAGCGAGCTTTTTCATGCTTTCTAAACTCATTTAATAACTAAAATTACCATTTAACCCCTTCTTGTCACATCAAGGACACATCTTCTTTAAAAATGAGTGTGTAATTATTTTTTTAAATTAGACAACTTTTAAATAGCTTATTCATGATATTTTAAAAATCATATGTACATAAAGAACTCTTTTTTAAAAAGTCTATATTATCAATTAAGAAATTGTGATACTCAAGAGCTTCAAAATGGATTTTAATACTACTCTCGTCAAGAGCCAAAATAGGGTTTTATAATTAAGATAATAACTGTATCAAGATAATGCTTTTGTAATATAATCATATAAATGGTTTTTTATAATTAAACTCTGTAGCACATCCTCAATCATGCTAACATGGCAGATGACCCAAGGAGTCTAAGCTTCAATTGTACACATAGAAGAAAAAGAATGTATTTATAGATAGTGAAGAAGAGGATGCCTCCTCTACCTTCTCAGGGAAAGGCATATCAACTAGTGATGGTGTAGCAATGATTATGAGGAACCATAACTATGCCATAAGCTATATGTTTAGAAAATAGCTTCTTTTTACATTTGTAACATTTTTTAAAATGGATTGAAAATGGAAATAATAAACATTGTCTCTATTTTGGCATGTTTTTTGAAAACTTATTGTTAGATTTTCAATTATAATCTCAAAAAGTAAGCAAAACGAAGTCTTTTTTTCATGTCATTTTTTGTAAGAAACATATAAAGTGCTCAAAATATTATCGTTTTTTGGCAGTGTTGTATGCATGCGTAGATCACTTTTTAAAAAGAGGTAAAAAACTAAACTTTTTTGATGGAATCTTTAAAAGATACCAAATGTTTCTCGTTTTCAAGAAATATTACCTATCCGCAACAGTGTTTTAATTGCTTCTTTTATCAAATCTCATTTAGCAATGTTGTACATGGGTTTGATTTTCATTTAGGGTAAATGGGAACAATTTCTTAAGGATGAGGAGAGTAAGCTTGTTGGTCATGGGTTTGAGGGTGAGGAGTTGAAAAGGAAGATGGATGAGTCCATAAAACGTGAGGAGGAGAAATTTCGAGATAGCGGTTATAAATACCTATGCATTGAAAACCCTGCAAATGGGGAGGAGTTCTTTTCTATGCTCTTTAATAGATATTGGAGTGACAAAACCATGGTTGGCATTAGAAGAAACAAGCTGTATAGCTTGTGCTCTGCCAAGGTAACTGTAGAGAGGTATGTGGTGTCCTTAAAAATCTCATGTTCAATGCTTTAATTTGTTTGTGCTTCTCTCTTGATATTGAATCCAAAACTTCATGTCAATATTGAAAGTATGGCATCTATTTTTTCAATCTTGAATGTTTTGTTTGGAGTTTATGTAGGCAAAAAGAAATATTGCACATGATGACTTTGACAAAGGTCAAAGATCCAAAAGGTACAATTTGGGGAATATAAGAAATTAAGATCTTACATGAAACAAGAAGCATATTGGCTACGTATGTTTAATGAGGCGTGCATTCAAATTACCAAGTTTGAGGTAGAAGGGCCTCAAATTCCTAAGAGTTTTGAGGGATATTTTAAAGCCCAATGCAAAATTCATGTGATAAATGCATACTCTCACATGTTAGGCAACATGAAGAGTGTTTTTGACAGGGTTAATATGCCTGAGTTGCCATTCTCAAGCAAGAGGCTTGTATACAAGTAGTGTTACATTTCATCCTCTAGCCATTTAATTATATGTTAGTTTGCTTCTTATGTCATCTAAAATCTATGGTTTGAATTGCATGACGAGCTCTCTTTTATAGATGGATCTTGGATTGCATTGAGCACGAATCCATTTGCAGAGTGGCTAGATCCACATGATGAGAACACTATGTTCTCAACTACCTTGGTGGAGAGGGGTATTACTACATGGGAATGCACCCATTGTCCTTGGTGGATTGAGTACCCCCTTGGAGTTATCCCTAAGCAAGAGCAGCAGCTGCATGCCCATAAACTCAAACCTACTTGACACTCTTAAAATTAAGATAGTTACAAGCATTAAGGGTTTTAGTCATTGATTTGTCTTGTGAAGAGGAGTTCGAGGAACTGGTTGAGATTGCCAAAATGGTATAAACAACAAGTCAAGAAAGAAGACAAAAGAGGAAGCCCAAGAAGAGTGTCACTGAAGAGGACGATTCAAGTGACTCTTCATAGGACACTTTAGTGGCGGCGGTAAAGAAAAACAAAGACAAAAAGAAAAAAACTGGAAAAGCACAAGCAAGCCTGGAGAATTGATGCAGTAGGTAAAGCAGTTGATGCAAGAAATGAAAAAGAGCAAAGGCTCAGATTTTTGTAAAAATGTGTTCTATTCCCAATGAAAACAAAAAGGTCACCTCAAGGAGGAATGCACTATTCCACCAGCTTGTACCATTTGTAATATTTACAAGCATAGTACATGGAAGTACAAGTAGTACAAGATGAAAAATAGAGATCCCATGGTGAACAACATGGAAGGAGTGGAAAGAAGACTCCCAAGAATGGGAAGATATGGACATAGAGGCTGTGAAAATTACTCAAGAAGAAGAGTCCAAGGACATGCTAGAGGTTCTACAACCTTCACATGCTACTATTGTCAATAACCCACACACCAAAGCGGAATGTGCCATGAAGAAAAAGTACGATGAAGAAAGACAAGTAGAATTGATGCAGCTCAATGAAAATCCACCACCAAGTGCCAACATAATGTAGATAGATGATATATAGATGGAGGTTTATGACATCTTGGTAGTCACAAGGGCTAAAGCTAATGAATCTGGTGTAGTAATAACTTCCCTATATAATCAAGACTCACCCCAAGCCCACAAGAAGGCAGATGTGGATTGGAAATAGGAAGAAAAGGTAAGGATTCAAAATGCTAAGGAAATAGAGAGAAGGCAAGGTAAGTAAACACAGGATGGCTCGCGAGAAATCATTGCAGATCTTTCAAAAACAAGAGGAAGCAAGCATGCACAACACCTCAATAAGGAATGCTTGGAATAAAGCCAGAAGAATGTCGACTAGTTGCAAACCATTGTAATGTCATTGCTACTGAATAGACAGGTCCGGCTGAGACAAGTGCTAGACTTATGTCCAAGATTCAAGGCCGAAATCTTCATGGTAGGCATTGAAGGACTAAGCAAGGAACTAAAGCACTCAGTAGAAGAAGAAACCCTGGAATGTAGAAATATGCAAGCTGAAGAACCCCCAGCATCCAGAGATGATGAAGTGGCCAAATCACAATTCAACTAAACAATGTACTCATCAATGATGCACTGCTAGATGGAGGATCCAGAGTGAATGTCAGCACTGAGGAAACTACATTGGGATTGGGTCTCAAGTGGGAGTCCATTCTGTTCAACATAAGAATGGCAGATATAATAGGGTGGTAGTACCTAAAGGAATCATAAAAAATGTCCCAATGAAAATCAAACAAGTTGACTTCAAGGTCAACTTAGTGGTTCTTACCATAAAAAACCACAAAGGGTCTTACCATGTATTATTGGGAAGGCCCTACTTAAGACATGGCAAGGTAAAGTAGGATTGGGGTAGGAATAGAATCACCATCAGAAAGGGAAAGCGAAAAGTTTATGTTGATATTTTTGATGTAAGGCGATTAGTAAAACCTACTCAGAGGCCAGTCCATGCTGAAACATTCAACATGTTAGAAGGCTTTGATGATGATGAAGAGAACAGAATACTCTGAAAATGCAAAAGTAGCACACAATCAAATGAAGGATAAAGAAGGAGGTTCTAGAAAAACAGAGGGATTAAAACTGAGCAAAACCTTGTAGTAGGAGAAAGCCTCGGAAGAAAGTAAATGGGCCCGGAATTTGGAGAAAGAAGAAGAGATCTAGAAGATTTGAGACTGGGTGCAAAAGCAAAAGGAGAACCAGGAAAATAATGCCACAAAAAAGTAAGCTCGGACAAACTACATGAGGTAAATCTAAGGAATGGAAAAGAAGAAAAGCATGTAAAGATCAATATGGAACTGGAAGAAGAGTTCAAATAGGAGTTGGTGTCCTTGCTAAAGGAATACCAAGATGTTTTTCGTTGGTCATATGAAGACATGGGGGGCATCAACCCTAAATTCTTCCAGCATAGCATCAACTTAAAAGAGAGAGCGATACCTGTTAGACAACAGAGGTACATAATGAACCCCAACTATGCAAAGCAAGTCAAAGAGGAAATTGACATACAATTGAGGGTGGGTTTCATCATGCCAGTGGAAAAAGCTACCTAGATATCCTCGATTGTAGTTGTTCCCAAAAAGAACATGAAAATCAGAATCTGTGTGGACTATCGCAACTAACTCAGATCCCTTTCCACTTCTATTCACGGACTCCTTTCTGGGGATGAGGTAGCTGGAAAGGAGATGTCCTCTTTTTTGGATGGTTTCAGTGGAAGTGAAGATGGCTCTGGAAAAGGCAAGAAAAGCACATCTATCATTTGAGGCTATGTCTACAGAGATGTAAAGATACAAGGCTGAAGTTAAATCCGAGAAAGTGTGCTTTTACAGTAAAATCCAGAACATTGTTAAGATACATTGTGTCAGCCCAAGGATTGACTATAGATCTAGCTAAGGCAAACGCCATATCCAAAATGTCTGCTCCTCCTCATAACATTAATCAACTTGAAAGGTTCCTTGGTAAGGTAAAGTAGCATGCTAGATTTCTAAAATATCAAGCACATGTAGCTTACCCATTGTATGCACTTACCAAGAAGTATGCAAAGTATGAATGGAGTCCGGAGTGCCATAAGGCATTCCATTGGCTGAAGAGCATGGTGTCACCTACACGAGTGATGATCAATCAGGAATGGAATCTAATGTTCCATGTTCAGACAAAGCAGTGGGCAATGTAGCTCATCCATTATGCCAGCAAAGCCCTCACAAGGGCAGAAAGGAACTATAGCACAACAGAGCATGAAGCCCTTTTAATGATCTATGCCGTGAACAAGCTCGGACAATATCTCTTGGGAAACAAATTTGTTTTCCATGTGGACCATTAAGCCCTCATTTATCTCATGAACAAAGCTTTTTTGGTGGGAAAAATGGCAAGATGGATGCTCCTACTTCAATAATTTGAGTTCACCATCCAACACACACTCGGAAAAGAAAATGCAATGTGGCAGACTTTCTGTTGTCCAGACTGGATTCCAGAGAACTTGCTCTGGATGGAGTAGATAATCAACTCCCAGATACCAACTTATTCACAGTAGCAGTAGCTGCTAAAGTGGAAGAAAATTGGTATTATGATATGATGCAATTTTTGGAGATTGGACTTTTATGGAAGGGTACATTGCTGACACAAAGGAGAGAATTTCCCTAAGAAGCAAAAATTTCACCATGATTACTAGGCAGCTCTACAAAAGAGGCATAGACTAGATCCTATGCAGATGTGTCCCGGATAATAATGAGCAGCAAGTAGTGCTAAGAGAAGCACATTGTGGTATCACTGTGGGGGACACATGGGCGGAGAGATAATAGCCCAGAAAATTTTGCAAGTAGGCTTGTGGTGGCCAATTGTCATGAGGGATGCCAATAATGAAGCAAAGAAATGTGATGTCTGTCAGTGGATGGGTCAACCCAAAGATTCTGATAGATTGCCCATCTCACCTATACTGTCACTATCTCCATTCATGAAGTGGGGATTGGATTTTGTTGGACCAATCAAGCCACCTGCAATAAAAGGCAATAGATGTGAGTACATCATTGTGGCTATTTCACCAAGTGGTCGGAAGCTAAAGCTATAAAGAGGAACTTTGCTGAAGAGGTGGTGAAGTTCCTCTTCAAGGACATCATTTTCTAGGCATGGGTTGCCGATGGAAATAGTCAGTAACTAGGGCATGCATTTTATGAACAAAGTAATGCAAAGGTTGAAGGAGAGATACTTGATCAATCACAAGAAGTACTCATCCTATTACCCATAGTGCAACGGATAGGTGGAGTCTACAACAAGGTTCTAACCAAAATTCTAAAGAAAATTATAAATGCCAACAAAAAACATTGGGACCAGAAGCTAGATGCTGCCTTATGGGCATTCTGCACATCCTACAAAGTCTCAACTAGGCAAACACCATTCAAGATGGTTTACGGGTTGGAAGCAGTAATGCCTATGCAATTTGTAGTGCCCGTTCTGAGAGTGGCCATCTAGGAGAAGTTGCCAATGGAAGAATCCCGGGAGCATAGAACACAGAACTCCTAGCCTTAGAGGAAGGAAGGCAAATCAGCTCTCTAAAGGCGGAGATATTGTAGCAAAGAAGAAAGGCTTGGATTGATAGGCATCTCAAGCACCGGATTTTTGAGAAAGGAGGCCTTGTATTGGTCTATAATCTTGTATTGGTCTACAATTCCACGCTGGGATCTCACCCCGGAAAGCTCAAAATCTGATGGATATGACCATTCATAGTAAAAGACCTAGTCAGCCCAGAATGCCTTTACCTTAGAAAAATTGGGTGGAACCCCTTTTCCAAAGACGGTAGATGGCTTCAAGATGAGAAAATACAAGGGCCAACCGGTGGTAATTACACTGGAATAAGGAGATGCAAAGGACCAGGAGCCGGTCCGCCGAAGGATATGCTGTGGCATGACATCACTAGTGGAGGTGGATGCAAAAAATTTAGAAAACCACAAGTTCGCGGAAGGGTGGCCAGTTCGCAAAAGCTCAGAATTCCACAACCAATCAAAGCTAGGTCAGTAAAAAAGCAAGTGACTAGGTGTGCGCCAGCTCGATCCACATCAACAACTCAAAAAGCCACGATGTTGGCATAAGCAATTGCATGGAGGACAAGTGTCAACATTATTAAAACTCCACTTGCAACGGTAAGATAAGAAGATGGCAAGAATGCTTTAATGCCATTAAGCCAAGATGGAGAGCATGATATGAATCAAGGGTCACATCACAGCAAAGATTGGGAAGCCAAAAACGACAACACCCCAAAAAAGGAAGCAAAAAGGAGAAAACATCGCAAAAAAGAGCACAAGGAGTCTAAACATGCACATTCACAATCTTCCCTCTTGCTTGCAACTTTCTCACCCATCTGCAGCACTCTCTTAGAAGATAGCGCCATGCCAAAGATCAACAAGAACCTAATTCCAAACAAAATGCGTGAGAAAAGCCTCTACATGCCCATGATAATCCCTGACATGAGGAAGAAAGAACATAAAGAGTGAGGAAAGAAGTGCAGGTCAAAAAACTATTGGAGCACAAGTGGGAGGAACTACAGGACCTCGAGGATGGGGGGGGAAGCTGATCAATCAATTTATGGAAACCAACACTGTGCATATAGAAGGGAAGGAGCCCATAAAGGTTTCGGAGCTTGCAATGCATCACGCTCTAGGATTGTCAATGGATGGGGCGATGGAAACAAACTTAAAGCCTAGGGTGGAAGAAGAAATCCCAAAGACTGGCAACATGTGCAAGGTGAAGGACATGGCAGATGAAACTTGGTGAGAACAGTTCATCTTTTTCTTGTAGAATGCCATGTTCATGGGCAAGATGGAGGATATTTTCAATAAAAATTATAGATTGCTCAAAGCAGTAGAAGCAGGAGAAAAAATAAGGTGGGGCATCATTTACAAAGAAAATCTAGCATGAAGAGGGCAGCCACCTGGGCTTAGGAGAAACAAACAACAATAGTGCATGCACAAATAAGGGCAATTGCTTAGGCTACCCGGTTGGTGGATCTCCAGATAGGAGATGCCTATGCCGAGAAGGATCCTCAAAAGTAGCCAAGGTGACCTTTAGCTCATTTGAAGATGACATAAATGATGAGGAGGAATGGCAAAAGATTGCACAAAAAGGTAGCAAAAAGGTAAAACACAGAATAGATGAAGGGATGCTACCTGACTAGAAAGAGGTCAAGAAACAGAAAGCAAAAGAAGAAGGAAAAATGGAGGTAGAGGAGAGACAGAAGTAGGAAGAAGAAACTAGAAGAAGATGAAAAGAAAAAGGAGGAAGAAGAAAAGAGAAGGAAGGAGGAAGAAGAGAAAAAGAGGAGAGAAGGAGAACAACAGAAAAAGAGGGAAGAAGCAACTCAAAAGAGGAAGCTACCTACAAGAATAGAAATTGTCATACTAGCGGAACTTCGGCCTTGGGTGGCGACTCTAGCACAGAAGGTGCAGGAAGGCCCAAGCCACAATTTCAAGCTACTCGGAGAGCTGGAGGTGGAACTCCTCAGTCAACAGCTGCACATGAACAGAGGATTGATGTGTGTGGCGGCCCAAAACATCCTCTTGCAGGCTCTCTCTTCGATGGAGGATTATGAGACAAAGGCCCGAAGCACCATCAATCAGATGTGTGCCTTGAACCATAAACAACATGGGATGCTAATGAATGCCACAACTAAAGCCAAAGATTTAGAAAACAAATCATAGATGATGGCACAACAAAATGAGGAGATGCAGAAGAAGATTGCTACGGTGGAAAAGGTCCTAGTGCAGTAAAAAGAGCTGAGGGAAGGGAAGATAAGAGCCCTCATTAGTGAAAAGCACCTACTCCAAGTTCAAGTGGAAGGGCTCCAAGTAGAATTGGCAAAAGAAAAAAAAGCTAGCAAAGGTCTGGGGGCCGATGCCATCCAAGGGCTGAAGGATGAAGTGCTGGATAGCACAATGACATTGGCAGTCACCTAGTCAAAAGACCAAGCCCTGAAGAACTAGGAAGAAGAAGAAGTTATGTGCCTTCCACTAGATGCCAAAGTAGCAGTAATAAAAACAATGAAAAGCAAACTCAGCAAGGTCTAGGATCAGGCGCTACAGGCCCTAATAGAAATTCAAGAGCAGATGTCTTGAAACCTACAACATGTCATTCATGTCCTAGAGGAAAATGATGATGTAGATAGGGAGCCATAGCAACAACGGCAGCAGCCATAGTAGCAATAGCAACAACTGGTAGGCTAGGAGCCCCCCAAAACAAGTGCTTCCAAAAAGGGAAAATAAGTAGAAAATGAAGACCAGAGTCTAATACTAGCACTGAAGGCTGCTAATTGGAAAATAGAACACTCAAAAAATGAAGACCAGAGTCTAATACTAGCACTGAAGGCTGCTAATTGGAAAGTAGAACACTCAAAAAAGGAGGCGAAGAAGCTAGCAGAAAGAAATAAGGTGCTACCAGCAAGAGTTGCAGGATGCCACACCCTCTAAGGAGTATGCAAAAATATTGAGAGAAGCTCTCCAAGATAGAGACAAGGCAAGAGAGTAGGCAGAGGAGTGCAAACAAAAGCTTGAAAGGAGCATAAAATTTAAAATAGACACAATCAATGAGCTGAATGCATTGGATTTGGAAATGCAACACTGCATGGAGAATGAAAATTAGCTCAGAGAAGAAGGGCCCGAAGACTGGGAAAACTACAAAGCTGCCCTCTAGATGCAAATAGAGGAGGCACGACAAGTAAGAGAAAGGGTACAGCAAACCGAGAAGACAAGGCTACAGTGGAAGATAGAGCTAAGAGAAGCAAAGGAAGAAATGGCCAGACTCCAAACAAAACTCGCAAAGGTAAAGGCCGATGCGAAGCTGGCCACATAAGACACAAAGATGCTATCACCCGGAGTACCTCTAGAAAGGAGCGTAGAGAGCTACTGGTTGAGTTCCAGAAGTTGCATGACACCAACCAAGCCCTGCACAAAGAAAATGAGCACCTGAAAGACCGATTGGACAGCTCGGCAGCTCCGTGGGCTAGCCTAGACAATCCCTTCTTTGAGGCTTCACATGTGATGTTCTCTGAGCTGTTGAGGGCTAATATAGAGCTACTACAATATTTTCAAAATGCAGACATAATAAAATCAATACTTGCTAGGAACCTCTTCCTCCGGAGCACCCATGCTCACAATTCTTGTTCTCACAGACGCCACAGGGAAGGAAGATGTTTCCGCTTAGAATGCAACTACCTACAAGTGCCAATATCTAGAAGTGGAGCATCGGAGACCCAGAAGCAGAAAAGGTACAAAGCTCACCTTTAGATGATCCAGCAGAATATGAAGAAGCGGTACAAGTCGAGTGGAGTGGAGGTCCATACCAATGGCAAAAAAGAAGATTTTAGGAAAAACTGGTGGTAAAAGGTTTTGATTAGAAAATAGCACAAAACTACAATAGGGGTTTAGGTTGCTCGGAAGAACAAGCAGAAAAATTAAAGAAGATGCAGAAAGATGCTACCTACTTCGATGATGCATACATCTCCGACCACACTCCCCCAAAAATGTTCAAAATATTCAAAAGACAATTTGTCAGGGAAACTGGTTTCGGAGCAAAAGCTCAAGCATAAGGCATGCCAAGTGTTGTGCCCATCAGCTCAGTCAACCCACTCCACATGTCATGAAGCACCACCTCGGTATTGCACGTGTGGAGGTGGTGGACTATAACCACCAGAGAACAAGAAGTCTCAGCTTAAAAGGGCAATTGATCACTACCGATGGATATAGATTGAGGGAGAGAGAGATAGACACTCAGATAGAATGAATGTATGAAGGGTGCAGTTGTCTCGAGACTGATAGTTGACAGTCTATGTTATGAAGCTTGTTATAGAGATAGTAATCATTAGGAAGTGATAGTTTGCAATGCTTCTGGAAAGTAATCAAGAGCAATGTTGCCATTTCATCATGTTTCTGTGTTACTAACTGCACTGTGTTGATTAAGCATGTTGTGCCTCTGTTTTAAAGAACATGCTGTGTATGTGTGAGAGAGTGAGTGAGATATGCAATGGAGAGTGGAGGAGTGAGAGCTAAGAGAGTGTGAGTGAAGGTTTGCATAATAGAGTGGTGTTCCGTGTATCCCCATGACCACTTGGCGTTCAAATTAAGAAACTTTGGCGGGTGACTGCACGTCTCCCACGGCATTGCTTGACTGGTCTATCACACCATACTGTTGTCATGCCATTTTGCTGAGAGGGAAATCGGCAAGAATCAGTCTTATGTGTAAAGAAAAGATTAATCATGTTGAGAAGAAGATTTTTGCTGAAAACGCACATCTTATAAATGGAGACCTAGACAGTAATCTTAACAAAATTGCAATAGATATCGATAGACATAACCATGAGATAGTGTCTATTCTAGATCCAACTTACTATGAAAATTGAATGTAATTATTGGCAACTATGGATATAGTACCCCAGAAAATTGGAACCAAATTCTGTAAGGATAAAAACATGGAAGCTAAATTATTTATTGATAAAGGAAATATCTAGTGATGAAGCTTCAAGTGGAAGTGATTTGAGAAGATATCCTTTATAAGAAAATAAGAAAAGCAAAAAAGAAAGTGGGTAAAACTAGGAACAAACCTTTCAGGATTAGGCCAAGCCCCCACCCCAGATCTTGAAAGTGAGAATCATTTCTTACAATATGTGGGCACTGTGTAATCCTATGATAGTTCAAACTCTTGGACAAGATTTTAAGTGATGAGTGATTGGAATGAATTAAGATCTAGAATGAAGGTCCATAGTCATGTTCCACACAGGCATGCAAAACCTTGTCCCCATCTGATGTTTGGTCACAATGTAAAATCACTTTTATATAAGTCTTGGCACCCTCCACAGTCTTACAAAATTGCATACCCATTAAAGGTCGTCTGCTATACCCTCCACTAGGTAACCATGATCCCGAACCATTTTTTACGACCAATATTACAGAATTTGACTATTTCTTCCAAAAATTAGCTTTTGCTTCTTCTCATTGTAAACTCTTGCGTAATTTGTATTGGCCTATCCAAAATCAATGTGCTCATGTTTTTGTAGGAAAAAAGTTGATTGCCTATTTTTAGAAAGTGGCATTTTCGGACCAAAATTACCTCTAAAACTGGCCAAAAAGTACCTTTTTTACTACTTCTTGCTCTAACATGATATCCTTGTTTTTATAGCTAAATTTCTCTTCAAATCCAACCCTCAACTCTTCATTTATAATCTACTTCCATACTCATGGAAGAGCGTGAAATGTTTAGGTAGGGGGAGGAGTATCTTGTGAGTCTCTTGTGAATCTCCAAAGCTCCCAAGATTTTTGACTACCTTCAATCAAAGGAAAAGGGACATAAGAACTCACCATGAAAGTGGATTTTTTTTTAAAAATTATATCAAATCCTTGTCCGAGTTCTGTGGTTTTTGGGGTAGAATATTTTTAATGGGTAGCAACAAATTGCCAACATATACTAGTGAGTGCAAAAATCTTGTCTACCAAGACTCATAAAAGCTCCGCAAGAAAGCTCAAGAGAAAATATGAAGAAGAGGAGGCCAAAATTTCCTAATCTGTCTATCTTAAATGTTGAAGGAGGGGCTATCAGACACAACTATACTAAGCAAGTACACAAAGCATGGGCATTACACTCTCCACTTCGCTCTCTACTCAGCTTAAAAGTGATTAGTATACCCTATTTATATAGGCTCAGGAGAAGGGGGCGCCTAGAGCCCATGAATCTCTCCACCTCCCTTATATTTATCACCAGACTCACCTAAAAGGTGATGCCTCAATCATAGGAAAATATTGACACTCAGTTACTCTAGAAAAGTGTCTACTAGACCTACACTTAATTACTCTAGTAAATGATCCTTCTATCCTTAGAACAAGATACTCTAAAGTATCACTAAATATCTCACACTAAGAATGGATTCTAGATCACATATTTTATAACACCCTCCCTTGATCAAGCATCCATACCATGCAGGGTGTGCTTGGATTAGATCTACCACTAAGATAAAGATCACTAAGACATCACTAAGATTAAAAAATGCCCCATGGGCTAAAAAATGTCATACATAACTACTGCCTAGAATAATGTGTTAGAGAAGTTTGCCTCCTCCTTCTTTGGTTTCTTTGCCTTTCCCTTCTCTTTCTCCTCTTCATCCTTCTTCCTTTTGAAGCAATCTTTGATGATGTGGCCCTTCTTTTTGCAACAATAGTATCAAGTCATAGAAGCCTTGGTCTTCTTGTCCTTTACTATAGCGGAATAGGCATGCTCCACTGGAACTCAAGTTGGAGAAGCTAAATATTTGAAACCCTCCATGCAGGTTTCCTCTAGAATGAGGGCATAAGTAACTGAGGTAAGGGTATTATTGGTTTTATTGGCTATCACTAAGACACACTGCTCATAACAAGGAGACATGCTAGAGAGAAACACATAGATGGCCTCCTCTTCATCAATGGTAACACCTACACCACTAAGTTGATCAATCATACATCAAATGTCATTGACATGAGAAGCAACACTGGCTTTGTCATCCTTTCCCATCCTGTAAAGTTTCTTTTGTAAGAAGAACCTAGCAACTGCATTGGTTTGCCCAAAGATGGACTTGAGCCTAAGCCATGCTTCATTAGAAGTCTTTGCTGAGCTCACTTGATGGATTTGGCTATCACCTAGCCCAAAAATGATGAGAGATAATGCTTTGGGGTCTAAATTGGTCCACTTAGTGAGATGAGATCCAGATCTTTATTTGGCCTCTTCTTAGTCCCATTAACCACTCCCCATGTCTTTTTCTATGACACATTTACATTTTGATGCACCAAGTATGGTTCTTGGATCCATCAAATTTATATGTTTTAACAAACATCTTTCCCACCATATTTACCATGGTACTCAACTTGACACACACACACACACACACACACACACACACACACACACACACACAGAGTGGTACACAAATACGGAAGTCCTTTATAGCTCTAGGACTTTACAATGAAGCTTGTCTTTCACCCATAAATGCTCTACTCAAGTATCCCTTCACCAAATAAGTGAAGATGTGTACTCATAAACTTTGACCACTCTAGGTAATGTGGCTCTACCTTGATCTTGAAACTGGTCTTTGAACCTTTGGCTAATGCAATTTGAGCTTTAGTTTTAGCATGTAAATACCTTGGCATTTGGCTAACACACCACACCCTTTAACCCTTTTCACTATGCAATGCAAGATGAGATGTGCTCTTTATAGTGCTAGAGCATATACATTATGTTGTTCACAAAGGATGCATATGTAATGCTACTCTCCCAAAAAAATGAAAGCAATATCAAGAGTGATAATCCCCCTTGATCACAAGATTATGTAGGACTTTGAAACCTTAGAGATTTTTTTTAAAAAATCACAATTTAAAAAAAAACACTTTCCCTCCTATAATGGAGGAGGAAAAGGAGCTGACGGTGGAGCCTCAATTTCACCCGCGATTCAGCCTCAAATTTAGCTTCATTTGACACTTCTGATGCACCTTCCTAGCTACTTAATTGGGTTGATTTGCACCCAATTGTACTCCAATTAATCTATTGATTAGCTAATGTTTTTGTTGCTCTTTCATGACTTAATGTTGCTACTTGTTTGCGTGGGTCACTTCACCAACTCAACAGGTTTTGGGCTAGACTTCACCGCCTTCAGAAGGGCTACTAGATCCATGAGATGCTTCTTCTCAAGATTGTCTCAAATAGACAAATGACGGTTGATATTCTCAGCTCATAGAGGCTCTGAGACCCCCGCCTACTAATCTGGTTGTAGGAGACTATTGTTGTGCATTTTATGTAGGCCCAAGGCTTCAAGTGTGATTCCTTGAGGTGGGATACTAAAGATCTAACACAATGCTTGCAAAGTACACTCACACACGTGTGATTGAAGCCTCCAATTAGTGATTTTTTCACTTTGTTTCGCGCACAAAAAAAAAGAGATTTTGGTACCTTCTTTGTGTTGATGCTTTTAACCATCAATGTTGGCTACCACTTGAAGTTGATGATGGCTTTGAAGAAGGTCTAAGCTCAACTTCAATATTGATGTACTCAACCCTCTTTCACAATGCAATCATACCACCAATACTATGCTCTCACATAGAGGTTTCCTTCTTCTAATGCTTGTTCACACCCACAATGGTGTGTCCCACTAAGAGATAATCCATCCCTTAATCTCTCAATGTCCCACTCACTAAGAGGATGAGAGTGTGATAGTTAAGCTAATGATTAGGGTTTTTGCACAAAGCAAGATTCAAATAGAATGTTGTGCTCACATAGAGACTTACGCACACATGTGTGGATAGATTTGACACCTTCTTCTTCAATCCAATGTGCCACCCAATGAAGTGATGAATCAATCCCAAATGCAACAATGAGTCTCTTACCAAGACTACCACTTAATGATAAGAGAGAATGCCTATGAGCAAATCCCACTTACACCCACAATCACTAACATGTATCCTATCAATGCATGAAGGACTACACTCCCATGGAAAGGATCTTTGATACCATGTGAAAAGACATGGTGTGATGTTAAGCTTGACAATGATTGAATGGATCACACAATGGAAATGATTATCACATAAGCAAACTCACACCACTAGAGCAAGATATGCCACCACTTAGATAAGAATGAGATGTAACCAATGAGCAATAGAATGTACTCAAGGTCACCACAAATCATCATATAATCACATGCTAATGGAAAATGCAAAGAGGATAGTATTTCCACACAAAGGACCACTTAGTATATTGATCACTAAGAAAGTACACAAAGCATGAGCATTACAATCTCCACTTAGCTCTCTACTTAGCACTCAAGAGTGAGTTATATACCCTGTTTATATAGGCTCAGGAGAAGGGGGTGCCTAGATCCCATGAATCTCTCCACCTCTCTCACCAGACTCACCTAAAAGGTGATGCCTCAATAATAGGAAAGTATCTATTAGACCTACACTTAGTTACTCTAGTAAATGAGCCTTTTATCCTTAGAAAAAGACACTCTAAAGTATCACTAAGGATCTCACACTAAGAATGGATGCTAGATCACATGTCTTCTAACACCCTCCACAAACCCAATCCTTTTTCATATCAACTCTTCTCCTATCCCTCACTAAAAAAGAAATTGATTTTGAGTCTACCGTTATATATAAAGATATAGAGTGAATGGTCCAATGAATGTCTAAACACAATCCACCTACATTAATAATGGCCATTTTCACAAATGATATAGAGCTAGAAAATGCTAAAGAAATCTTTGTAGTTCCCATTCATCCTATAGTGCTTAACTTCAAAGCATGGGTGAGAGTCTTAATGCACTCTTAGAAATCACAGAAGATGAAGAGATAATAGCCTTAGGGTTGCTAGAAGATCTATCATTTGATTCTCCTTGTCCAATGGATTATGTAGCCAATAGCATAACTTGGATGACCACATATGGGCTCTATGAGGTACAAGATTATTACAATTATTTAAATATTAGAAATAGAAAATCTTACCAACCTTTGGGGATATGGAAGTTGTAACTTCTATTGTGCACCCACCACTTAGAAAATCTAGAAGCAAATATTTCAAGGGAATTTGATTTTGTTCACCTGAACTAGGAAGAAACATATTTAGTGCATAAGGTATTCATGATTACTTCTAGGATAAGCATGAAAACCCATATGTGGATGAGGATAAGAAGAAGCAACTGACCGTAAATTAACCTATCCTTATAACTTATCTATGTTCTCAACAACTTCTCTTGGCCGAAGCACACCTAAGAGTCAACCAAGCAGGTAAGACAGGCCTACTGACCAAGAAGCAACATATAAACCTCAAGAAAAAATACAAGGGCCACTGGCCTAATACTTAGTAGATGAAAGAAAAAGGTGGTCACATAATGCTCAATGGGTATTATATGAATTGAAGCAATTGTTCTAGAGATTGAAGTCTAGCCTAGAAGAAGCCCAAGAAGCACTCGCTCTTGATGCAGAACTACAACAACTATTGTGGCCCTAATTCAGAATTGTGAGATTCAAACCAAAAAGGTTGGAATTGAAATATAGACTCTCTTCACCAAGATGGAGTAATAGATTCTAGGCATTCAGGGTATCTTTAATTAAGAAAGGGAGCACTAGGAAAGTAGGAAGGAAGTGTCTGCTAAGGAGGTAATGAATTTGGAATACACTTTGGAAAGAATTAGAGAAGAAAGGCCTTGCTATATTTGGAATATTAGCTTGTTAGTAGACAATTACTTTCTTCAGCACTAGTGGCACTTGCAAACATTTACACATCAGTTAAAATGCTACTAAGTTGCTTCAATGTGTCAATAATCACCTTGTAGTTAAAATTTCAAGACTTGAGACAGGAAAATATATAGACCTTAATGTCATATATATCACATTATGATGTGACCACTCTAGTCTTTGGGTTGTTCTTTGGTGAGTAACAAGTTGTAGGATGTCAAAGATTATTTTATCTTGCCTATGCATCCATTTGTCCTCAATTTCAGGGCTTGGGCCAGGAATATTATGCTAGCACAAGTATGGAATAAGAGTTATCCACCATTAGTGTTGTCGTACCTCCTGAATTATACAATTATCGAAGCCGCTCATCACAGATTGAAGACAGTGTTTGGTGGTTAGAAGTATATGGTGTATAGGAAGTGACAAATGCCTACTAGCACTTGCTAGGCAAAAACAACTTTTTTTTACCATCCCTTGGGGTTTGCCAAACTTCTCTACAACATACACAACTATTTAAAGAATATTCTTTGAGATACAGCTGTAGGAGTATGTATTGATTTGGTCAATTATCCACATGGATACACAAGAAATCCACAAACTACAAAATAAATATAATAGCCTATGGGATCTTTTAAGAAACTTATAGGAAAGTGAACAAAGGTTGCAAAACTTTACCAGTGCCTACTTTTCGGATTCATATCACTTATGTTGTCGGGGTTGACCGCTACCCGGATCAACCTACTTAGTGTCTCTGGTTATCAGTGAACAAAGGTTGCAAAACTTTACCAGTGCCTACTTTTCGGATTCACTTATGTTGTCGGGGTTGACCGCTACCCGGATCAACCTACTTAGTGTCTCTGGTTATCAGTGAACAAAGGTTGTAAAACTTTACCAGTGCCTACTTTTCGGATTCACTTATGTTGTCGGGGTTGACCGCTACCCGGATCAACCTACTTAGTGTCTCTGGTTATCTGCATGCAGTAATACACCAGTCTGATATGGAACATGCACAAGACGATGTAGAAACATCTTATTGGTTACAAGTGATTGCGCAAGAAAAAATGATTACTTAAGACTGATTGACTAGTGCGCATGTTCCAAATTGCAACAAAATATATAGAAGACTTAACAGACGGATCCACAGGAAGCGAAAACGATTACTTAAGATTGATCGTGATGACTGACGACTAGTGTGCATGTTTCGAATTGCAACAAAGATACAGAAGACTTAACAGACAGATCCACAGGAAATAATAGACAAGATGAATATACAAAAAAGACAAAGAGACACGATAAATATACAGAGATGATACAGAATGATCTCCTTTGATTCACAAAGAAAAAAATAATATAGCAAGAGCCTTTGTAGAGAGTTCTGATTACATCTTTTATACTTCTTAACGCACAGTCATAGAGTGGTACAAAGATACCCTTGTGCTCTGAGCGCACGGCTAATTTACAGAAGTAATGACCTAATTAATCTGATGTTCTCGATGGCATTCGAGCTCAGCGATGGTCGTCTGGCCTGCCAGAGCCTGTGGCCCAACACCTAGCATGCCCAATGGGTCAGATTCTCAATCTAACAACTTGAACCCTCAGTCTTCCAATCTTCCTTGATGTTTTCAATCACTCGAAGATAGGGACCATGTTATATTATCTTTAGCATCTTCCTCAGCCGAGGGGAATTCTGATTACAGATTTCAAATAGGCATACTAGTGAATCCTCCTCTGCAACCTTAGTGCCCAGACTCCTAAACCTAATGCAAACAGGCACATTTGCGACAGTGACATAGGAGTACAGGTCCTTGTTGGCATCTTCCTCCACATTGCTATTTTAGTTTTGTGAGGATTCTCCACTCTTGATCATCAGGCATAGTCAAATCAGTGACCATGCCCTTCATGGTAGAAGCAAACTGGCCTTCACATTGCTATTTTAGCAATCCTAACTCTGACATGCTTGGGCACATTCCTAATCCCTCGAGTCCAAGAGCTTTAGTCTTCGACTCCGCCCATCTCATCATCATCATAGCCAGGAGGGGCAGGTTAGTTTAGATTGTTCCAGTTGGGCAGAGTGGATATGAGGTTGGATAGGTGGATAGGTGCTAATAATTGAGAGCGTGTTGCTGCAAAAAGGTGTCCATCCTTCTCCTCCTGGCTCGGGGTTTGGGTAGGTTGGCCGCAATGGCCACTATGAGGATCTACATGTTTCATGTAGTAACAGGCCTGGAAGATTTGGGTGGAGTTGCCCTGTTGTTGCCGGATTGCTTCTTCTCACTGCTAACAGGTCTGTGATCTGCATTCAAGTAGAGGCAAGTTCAGCCCACGGAGGGTCACATTCTTGGCCTCTTCGATGTTGGCAATGGGTGGCCAATTGGATGTCTTCGTGTGTCCTGTTGGGCTTCTTTCACCAACGAGTGACGGGCCATATCTTCTTCTTTGAATAGTCAAAACCTAGAATTGCAATCGACCCATTTCTTCCTCCACTTTTGGATCACTGTAGATACAAAGAAGCTCTTGAATCGATCTTCGTCGAGTTGGAGGAGCTGATCCAGGAGATGTTACAAGAATTCCTTAGGGCTTAGCTTCTTGGCTATGGCTATCTAAAGACTCGGCACTAAGAACTCCATGGGAATGATAGCTTTACTGCCATACACAAGCTTGAATAGAGTCATCCCTGTGTAAACCTTATAGGCTATTCGGAATGCCTATAGCATCGTGTACATGTTCTCATCCCAATCGGTGTGATTCTCATTAACCAATTTCTTGAGGATGCGCTGCAGTATCTTGTTGGTGGACTCCGCCAAACCATTGGCCTCCTGTGGATAATTGAATGTGGATCTCTTATGGATGATGAGGTGCTAAGTGACCAACTACACTACCGGATCATTCACAGTGTTTTCCTTGGTCATCACTGATCATCTCGATTGGGCAGCTCGTCGGGGGGTTCACCTAAAACTATGTAAGTGTAGCACGCAAGTTCATTAGGAGGGGTATATTTATTCATAAAGTATGTAAGTGTAAGGGGTTTTTTAAATACCCCTTAAATGCACGTTATACATGAAATTTCTTAGAGGTGAACCCTCTGAGTTGGGCAACCAAACCGGTTGATGATGATCATCTCATAAAGAAATTTGGCACGATGGACTTGGCCATGTTATCCCGGAGGGCTCTAGCTTCCACCCACTTGGTGCTATAGTCGGTTGGCACTAGGATATATTTGTTATTAGTGAATCAGGCTGGCAGCTTTTGAATGGACCTACGAAGTCAAGGCCCCATTTTTGGAATGGTTCAAGGGGAAGAATCGGGTTGTGAAGCATCCAATCTCTATTAGAGTCGATTGGCCGAGTCGCTCTAGCACACATCACATTGTTTGGTCCATTTGTAGGCATCACCGATATTACAGATGGTCACTAGAGACCAGCTTGGAGGATCTTCCTTCCTATTACAAAGTCTGATCCCTTGATGGGCTTCTTTGAGTACAACTTCTTGTTTATGAGGTGGAATGCACCTCTGGAGGATTTGATCAATGCCCTTCTTATATAACTGTTCGGCTATTACTTGGAAAGACCGGCTTTGGTGGACAGCTATCCTCTTTCTCCGATCTTGAGAAGGGTTATCCTCCATCAAATTTGTGGCCACAAATGTCAACATTTCATCATACCAGATCAGAGGTATCAGCATGATTGCCGATACTATGAATAGCTCTGCATTAAGTAGACCATCCACCACTTTGATTGGGGGCTTCACACCAGACCAATCATGACAAGTAGCCTCCACTATATGGCTTGCTCCTAGGGTATGCACAATGCTGAACTCGAATTCTTGAAGGATCAACATCCACCTAGCCATATTTCCTGCCAAGCTTTTCTTATCAACAACAAGGTAAATCAAGGCGGAATGATCCACATGGAAGATGAACTTTCTACCCAGCAAACCAAACAATGGTGAAACTTGTTGACTGAGTAGATCATGCCAATGCACTTCCCTATGAGTGGTGAAGTAATTCCACTCGGCATTTGATAATCTTTGGATGGCGTAGTAAACGGACCTGAACCATTGTTTTGGCCTCCTGCATCAGAACACTCCCTATTGCCACATCTGAGGCATCCATGAAAACATGGAATGGCAATTCCCAATTAGGTGCTTGGACTACAGGTGCTTCAAACCGCATCACCTTGAGTCTCCTGAATGCAATATTGCATTCCTCCGTCCATTCAAGGTTGTCTTGCCTCAACTACTGATTCAATGGCATTTTTATTTGTGCCATTTGGTGGTTCAAGGGAATTTCTACGTGTGCTAGATGGTGGAGCATCAGGCTATGCCATCTGACTTGTCCCAAGAACTTTCTCAGCTCCTTTACACTAGTTGGAATCGGAGCTTTCTGAATCATCTCTCCACCTTGTCCAGGTCTACTACAATGTCTTCTTGAGATACTATGTGGCCAAGGAGCATCATGCTTTGGATGGAAAAGGAACATTTAGCGGGATTTAAGCTCAATCTGGAGCCTTGGCATTTAGACAAGCACATCTTCAGTTGCATCAGCAGATGTTGGCATGATTCCCCAAAGACACTGAAGTAATCAATGAACACCCACATAAAGCTTGTCAAATATTCAGCAAAAATCTCTTGAACCATCCATTGGAATGTTGTCAGAGCATTATTGAGCTTGAAGGTCATGACATTGCTGCAAAGTCTCCCTATTCGGTGATGAATACCATCTTTTCTCGATCTTTCGGTGCCATTTGGACTTGGTTGTAGAGCCACTGAATCCATCCAAGAATGAATACATCTCATGGTTAGCTACTGCATCTAGCAGGGAGTCTGTGAACAGCAAAGGAAAGGGGTCTAAGATTGTAGCGGCATTTAGCTTCTTGTAATCCACACACAACTTTAGATTTTGATTCTTCTTAGGAACGATCACAATTGGGGACAACCACATTGCCTGATTAATTGGATATATGAATTCGACGTGCAACAGTTTATCAAGTTCCTCCTTGACCCATGTTGCATAGTTGGGATTCATCTAGTATCTTGTTGCTAGATGGGGACTACAACTTCCCTCAGATTGATCCGATGTTGGTAGAATCGGGGGTCAATCCCTTTCATTCCAATGTAGCTCCATGCAAAAACATCCTTGAAGGACGTGAGCAAAACCCAAGCTCTTCCCAGAATGAACCGTCTAGTTTGGCATTGACTCTGACCATCTTCGGGTCAGCATCTGTACCCAGATTCATCTTCATTAGTTCATCTTCTCTGACCCATTTGATTGCTTCAGGCCTCTTTCAAAGGCTTTCTTTGTCATAATGATTTGCTGTAGACTCGATGTACTACCATCATCAGCTAAGGCTTCATAAAAATCTTCGGCCTCATCAAAAAATTTCCCTTCACTCAATGGATCGGGTTGATCCCCTGATAGCTTCATTCTTGTGATAATGGGTTAGTTGGTATCCCATGATTTAGACATAAACCTTGAACAAGATGATCAGATGTACTGGAGATACTCCTCCTCTTCATCATTGAGGTCCAATCCTTTCATTATGTTTACTCCTTTGTGTTAAAATTTCCCTTCACTCAGTGGATCGGGTTGATCCCTAACAGCTTCATTCTTGTGATAATGGGTTAGTCGGTATCCCATGATTTAGACATCAACCTTGAACAAGCTGATCAGATGTACTGGAGATACTCCTCCTCTTCATTGAGGTCCAATCCTTTCATCATGTTTACTCCTTTGTGTTAAAATTTCCCTTTACTCAGTGGATCGGGTTGATCCCTGACAACTTCATTCTTGTGATAATGGGTTAGTCGGTATCCCATGATTTAGACATCAACCTTGAACAAGCTGATCAGATGTACTGGAGATACTCCTCCTCTTCATTGAGGTCCAATCCTTTCATCATGTTTACTCCTTTGTGTTAAAATTACAGCAATGTGATGAGCTATGGTGGATCAAATGCTAGAATCAACATCATTAACAAAGAGATTAGATGATAATTAAGACGTGACTACTCATCAATGCCATTAGGAGATAGCCCACAAACCTTCTTGAGAAGGCACTCACTAAAAGCATAGAAATCAACCTCTAACAACAAACAATGGTGCATCTCCTCAGCACAAGCTATTCCCAATCCACCACATCCAGCCAAAACATCAATAACATTCACTCTACAAGGAGGATTATGTTATTGATGTTTTGGCTGGATGTGGTGGATTGGGAATAGCTTGTGCTGAGGAGATGCGCCATTGTTTGTTGTTAGAGGTTGATTTCTATGCTTTTAGTGAATGCCTTCTCAAGAAGGTTTGTGGGCCATCTCCTAAAATGGCGTTGATGAGTAGTCACGTCTTAATTATCGTCTAATCTCTTTGTTAATGATGTTGATTCTAGCATTTGATCCACCACAACTCATCACATTGCTGTAATTTTAACACAAAGGAGTAAACATGATGAAAGGATTGGACCTCAATGAAGAGGAGGAGTATCTCCAGTACATCTGATCAGCTTGTTCAAGGTTGATGTCTAAATCATGGGATACCGACTAACCCATTATCACAAGAATGAAGTTGTCAGGGATCAACCCGATCCACTGAGTGAAGGGAAATTTTAACACAAAGGAGTAAACATGATGAAAGGATTGGACCTCAATGAAGTTGCATATTGGTCCCTTTCCATTGCCATACACATTTACATAGATTTACTCAAAACACAAATAGAAATATTTTAAAGTAACACGTTCATTTCAAATTCACGAATTAGCACATCAATAAAGTCTTGTACCTATGGTACGCATTGTTGCGCGTCTCTCTAAAGCGCCGAATGATCCATGATGGACTCAAGGACCATAGTAGACCTGCTTGTAGTGGTAGGTATAGATTCCCCCCCCTCTTACGAATCAAAAGGGATGGCTCACTCTCATCCCCATCCTCATCCTCTATAACCACCCTATTTATTTGGTTGGATGGCTCCTCACCATGGATCTTCTCTTTCCCTTTATTGGTATTCTTTGAAGTCTTTTTCCCAACTACTTGTGTCACCTCCTTGATGGGTGGAGATGAGATACTCACATTCAAAATCACTTTGGGATTTTCTTGAAGAAAGCCTTCATGCAGACATTTGCATTGAGGGTCGGGTTTGTTCCACCACTCTTTGCCTCAAGCTTTGTAGATTTTCTACATAGGCTTCTACATCCATGTCCACTTGTCGGAGGGGTGGTGGAGGAAGAGTCCAGGAGGATGATGTAGCTTTGAAGGAGTACATTGGCAAAATCTTCCAAGACATCATTGTCTTTCACAAAGTATGCTCTCCTGATGGACAAGTCTCTCTAATGAAGATCAAGGCTTTAACAAAGGGTGCTGCATTCAAGTCCATGCCTATGAAATCAAGCTTAGAGAAGGTGGTGCTTGTAAAGCGCTGCAAGCTCCTATATTTGTTCAAAGCTTAGCGTGGAGGGAAGATTCATTCACTAGTTGGCCTAGGCCTTGCCACTGGGAAGATTGATCTTCATGCTATCTAGCTCAAGCTCGAAGGAAATTTTGTTGTAATTCCTTCGCTTAAAACTCCTACTGAGTCTGATGAGCCTAGTTCTAAGAGGCGCGGAGTTTAAGGTGGTTTTTATACTTGCTTCTATGTCATGATGTAACAGTTTCTATATTAATAAAAATATATTTTTGAAGTTTTGTTGTATTCGTGCGATCAACAAATAATATTAAATCATTAATTTAAAATTGAAATCACAATAAAATTATGATTGCTAGATATAATCAAATAGATACTTAGCAAGGATCAAAAAAGTATATTTTCATTAAGTAAAGCATTTACATCATGATCACATGAGATTACATTGTAAAATATACATGAGATTATCCTAAACCCTAAACTGCGGCTTATCACCATTATCTTCCCTCCACTTCTGCAATGCGTAGAACTAGCCTCATATCTTTGTCAGTGATGGTGGCGAATCTCTTGGCATGGACTGCTACGTACACTACTGTGTCACCATATATGTCCACCAAAAAAGCTTCAACAGCCTCTTGAAGAGCTTCCAAAGCTACTATGTCCATCATGTGGGCCCTCACTATTGTCGACCCGATGATGCCATCGAGATAGCTAGCTCACGTTCAAATAATCTATAATCTCCCTAACGAGGCAATGAAAAGGCCTCCTCAGGATCAGAAGGTCTACCGTCTTCTGATACTTTCTGATTTCTTGAAGAGCAACAGTGCCGAGTCTCCACCGAAGTTTGTGATGTGTGGGCGGTGGTGGGGGCCTGACCTTCACGGGATCAACCCTCTTGGCAGTCTGCTTCGTGCGAGAGCCATGTTCTTGAAGAAGATAAAACAAGAATAGAATGAAAATGAAAGACTAAACGTATATTTATAACTTCAAAAATTAAAAAATATAACTTATATTTATATTTTTATAGAATGAAAATAAATAACTCTTAATTTTTTTTAGTAATTTTTATCATATTTAGTAATTTCCTTATTTATAAGAGCCCCTCTGATGTAACATCTCACTAATTCCCTAGGATTTCCAGAACTTCATTCCATGTTTAAAGTAATCTAATTTTTAGAGTAATTTTTATTATATTTTTTTAGTAAAGATAAAAGTTTCAAAATTTCTAAATTCATTGAAATTTTATACACTTATAGTCTTTCATGTATACATGTTATGTGAAAAATCCTAAATCCATATGAGGCCTGTGAACAAAAAAAATAATGCTTTCGATAAACTTGAAAAAAACGAGAGAAAAAGATAATAACACCCAAGATATTGAGAAAGAAATATCAAATTGTACTTGTATTAAAAACACTTCTCATAGATTACAAGTAAACACAGGTTTACAATGCATCATATGATTTACGCAAATCATATTATCCATATTCAAACTGAAGGCATCACATTATTATACGAATCCTTCGTACAGGTCTCAAATCCTTGTCCATAAGAGTGATGTGCTTCACACGAATAGCTCCCAACTGACCATCATGCATGAGGTCCACCGAATATGCCTCAGCTACTTCTTGAAGAGCTAGCAATGCTTGGGCTGACCATCGCTGCACATTGTTGACTGTAGAACTAAGTCTTGCATAGAACATTTGTTGGAGAGGTTGGAGATCTTGCAATTGTTGAAATATACAAGTGAATAGGGTGTGTGCGGGAACAAGCCCTTGGTTGTTAGAGGCTGTAAAAGAGAATGTGTAAATGTGAAAGAACTTGTGAAAAGGTGAGAAGAATCTACTGGGAGAGAATAAAGGGTAGCATGAGAAGATTTAGGAAGTGTGGAGATATTCTGGGAGAGGTGGAGAGAATCAAGGAAAAGAGGTGGAGTGAATCAAGGAGAAATCAGTGGGATTTAATGCTTGGATGTAAACTCTATAAATTGAGGCATTGGCCTAATGAGAATTTACTGGTTTTTGATTATCCATGCCTACATTAAGTTATTAGTTAATTCACTAATCACATCTTAATTATCATCTAATCAATTTGTTAATGATGTTGATTCTAGCATTTGATCCACCATAGCTCATCACATTGCTCTAATTTCAACATGGTATCAGAGCCAAGCCTAGAATTTATCAAGTTTATGAGCCCATTATCTAGTTAATTAGGATTAGTATAGATAATTAGAAAATAATCAAAATTTTTAGTTATTTTCAACTAACCTCTGTACCCCCAGCCAGTGGAGGAGCTCCCTCTCCTTGCACACTCAACCATTGCCCAAACCCTTCTAGCCCAAGATAGCTAACCCAATGGTGCTCCAGCCAAGCCAATTAAGCGCAAACCGCCGACGCATCTAGGAGAAATCACATTTTTAGCCAGCGTAGTTTTTTCTGAGAAAGTTGCAGATCTTGTCTACTCTAAATCAAATTGGTCTAATTCCTCTTATCCCCGAGGGTTTTCAAGCATGCTCTACAAGCTGGTGAAGTCAGAATTCAATTTGATCAAGTCTACACTGAGATCCAAGCTCTTCATCAAATCTGCAGAGGTGACTTTGGTAAAATAGAGATTAAGCATTCAATATTTGGTCAAATCTTGTGTTTCTTGGCTTAATCCTCTACTAGACTAATTGCTATTGATGGCCTTGAAAGCCTTTGAGCTCATTTGAAATCCAAGGCCTCATATATGGGCTCCCCGCATACTCTATTTTCTGCACACAAACTAGAGGATTAATTTGATAATCAGTGATTAATCAGTGCTAATCATTGTATTTTGGTACAATTGAGGGTTCAAATTAACCATTAGGTATCTAATACAGATCCCTCTATAACTTCAGATTGCAATTCGGAGTTGGTTTGATACTCCAACCATTCCGTACAAATTGGTTACCCTTGATTTAATGTAATTTCTGATGATAAAATTATGCTGTGAATAAATTTATGATAATCATCATTTTGCATTTAACCTTTGGTTAATGCATGCAAATCACACTCAAATTCAAGATTATTTACAACCAGAGTTGCATTTGGAATGTGCATAAGAATGAATGCTATATGCATTATGTATTGGGCACATTACATCAGTGTAAAAATGGGATCAGACACTGCCCTTGTCCAGAATAAGGCAAGAGGTAAGACCTCCGATATAGATTTGGGTTTGCATTGCATAATGACACAAGATAAACATCAAAAGCCCAAAAGAATTGTTAACAAAACATTTAAACATGTTGCTCACATGGAGCAAGAACTGATGACGGTCAAGCTCATGGCCCCAGCCATGAAAGAAGAAGAACATCTCTTTCCAAGAGGAGGATCCACACCAAGAAGAAGAGATAGAGGAAGCATTGAAGGAAGACATGGACGATTGAAGAGAAGCTGCCACAACAAGAAGACTGAAAGAAGAGGAAGACACGGACGCGTGAGAAGCTGCTACGATAAGAAGATTGAAGACAAGAGAAGATGTGAGGCTCCAAAGAGTGAGGAGCCATGTGAAAATCAGAGAGAGAGAGAGAGAGAGAGAGAGAGAGAGAGAGAGAGAGAGAGAGAGAGAGAGAGAGAGACCCCACAACCCAATGTAACTTGCCCTAACAAAGTAAAACCACCTCTGAGCGGCCCACGTGGGAGATAGATGTGTGAACCACCTCTGAGCCACCGATGATGTAAGCCATGTGGTAGATAGATGTATGTGTGAGCACTTTAGTCAAGGTCGCGGGAACTTGTAGTAGCCTTGGACACATAGAGAGAGAGAGTGTGTGTCAAGGACTATGAGTTTAGGGACTTGAGGCACTCGTCGCGGACTATCAAGTAAGAGAGAAACTTGGTATAGGGTCCAAGTGTGCTAAGTTAACTTGAGGGAAGGTGTGCTAGGCACTGGTCGGCAGACTATCAAGTAAGAGGAAAACTTGGTATAGGGTCCAGGTGTGCTAGGAGTATTCACTTGAGGGGAGGTGTTGAAATATACTAGTGAATAGGGTGTGTGCGGGAACAAGCCCTTGGTTAGAGGCTGTAAAAGAGAATGTGTAAATGTGAAAGAACCTGTGAAAAGGTGAGAAGAATCTACTGGGAGAGAATAAAGGGTAGCATAAGAAGATTTAGGAAGTGTGGAGATATTCTGGGAGAGGTGGAGAGAATCAAGGAATCAAGGAGAAATCAGTGGGATTTGATGCTTGGATGTAAACTCTATAAATTGAGGCATTGGCTTAATGAGAATTTATTGGTTTTTGATTATCCATGCCTACATTAAGCTATTAGTTAATTACTCACTAATCACATCTTAATTACTCACTAATCACATCTTAAGCTATTAGTTAATTATCCATGCCTACATTAAGCTATTAGTTAATTTGCTGGTTTTTGATTATCCATGCCTACATTAAGCTATTAGTTAATTACTCTCACTAATGATATCTTAATTACTCACTAATAACATCTTAATTACTCACTAATCACTTTATTAATGATGTTGATTCTAGCATTTGATCCACCATAGCTCATCACATTGCTCTAATTTCAACAGCAATATCTCTCTCAACACCAGTCTTGCAAATGGCACCCTTGATATGATTAAGTTTGTACTTTTCTGAGACTTTCTTATTTCTCAAAGAGCAGCAGTGCCGCCGCCTAGTCTCCATCTATGCTTCTTGTGATGTGCCGGATGTGGATGCGTTGTACTTGTAGTAGTGCCTCCTGGATTGTCAGATTGAGTGCGCTCACTACTATCAGTCTCCGTTGGTATATTGACCTAGGGCTGTGCTGGGAGAGTCTTAGTAGGGTTCCTCTTAGCACTTTGCTTGGTGCGTGCCATCCCTTGAAAGCTAGAAGACTATAAAATGTAAATGTCTCACCACTTATAAGCACTTATAAGTAATAGTTTAGTCAACTTTAAAAATAACACAACTGTTCACACACACAAGTATGCATATACTCTCACACATAAAATTATTTAATATTATGGTTATAGTTAGTGAGATTATGGGTGATATATCACATTGGTTTACAAGCTCTATGTGAAAGCCATTTTGCTTTAGTAGAGTAATACTTGCATCAACAAAAAATTACAGAGTATAACCTCACATATAACTCTGTGTATTGTCTGTGATCCATTGGACATAGGTTTCTTCTCCTCTAACCTTATTACTATCTTTCTATACCACCATAGAAGTAATTGTTTCATTGGATTGACATCATGATTCCACCTCCATGAGAAGTTGTCTTTTAGAAAGTACATCATGCTTGCCAATGAGATCACTCATGCCTTGTGTAGACCATATCGCGAAACTTCCTTCATTTGCAAAGTAAGGACCATGAGCATGCAATATATGCTACATCAATAAACAACATAATCATAGTTAGTCTCTAAAACGATATAAATTAGTTGTAATGTCACACTTACCATGTAATGTGTTATACTACTTGAAGTCTAGGCTTCAACTGATGCGTAGAATATACCAATCATCTCTTTAAACTCCTTGGAATCATCTCTTTAAACTCCTTGGAATCATCTAGTCCAAATGTCATCTTCTACAAAAGCACTACCGATTTGTCAAGAGCAATCCACACATTTGCTTTTGCTACTCTAGTCTTTCCTCCATTTCTTCGATCAGGAACGGCCATATGTAACTTTTTCCATTCTTCATATTTCTCTGGTTGTTGTACTAGTAGTTCTCCATTTTTATTTCGTGGTGTAGAGAGGAATTTCCTTGCTTTTGAGCCGCCAAAGCAAGGCTTGCATGGTACATTGCCGTTTGCTCCGGACTTTTTTTCATCCTTCTTTATTTCTACCTGACCTCGATGTAAACCCATCCTAGATAATACTTCTTCCACCCTTTTACATGTTTCTTAGGCATCAGAAGCTGGCTGCATTTTATAAGCAAAACACACATATTCATAAACCAATTTGTCTATGATCCTCACTAGTGCATGCAAAGTGCAAAAGTGTACTCTTGTCAAGGGGATGTCAAGAATAGGATCCACTTAGGATCTACTCGTGCCATTTGGCCCCCACAACAAATAAATTGATCACGTGTAGGACACCCTTCTCACCTGTTTCTTCCCATTCTTACCTTTCTTTCTAGAACGCATACAATATATGTAAGGAAACTCTACATTTGCTGCATTTGACACACCAAACATGCACTTCAAAGTTTTGAGATCTCCAGCAAGGTGCCATTCCACTTTTGATACTCACCATAACCTTCCACGTGCAAACTTTCACCATGATTTTGACGTTGCACTGTATTAGGTATCTCTGTCAAGTTAAAGAAAATCTTCAAAATCTCATGATCTTCCTTTGGTACTTCAAATGCAGCAAGCCACTAAATTTTATTATGAGACTGTACACTAAAGTAGTCAAGATGACCAGGCAAGATGTTAGGATCCAAAGCTCTATTCATGAGAGTTAGACTAACACGTTCTAACTTCTGACCTTTGATAATCTCACTTTCATCGAGCTTCAAAATAAATTTTAGCTTGCCTCCACATTCTGCAAACAGATATACTGATATACCGTAAAATTTTACCATTAGAGATTGTAACTTGCATACATTTAATACAAAATTTTTATTTGTGTGCAAGACAAACAGCACTTCCTTTGAGCCATCCTTGCATACATGTCTATGACATAAGTGCATTCGCTCACCAATTAATTGTTCCACCTTACTGTTTAAAGATTGTCGTGCTTGCACCACATGAAATGGTTTAGGAAGAGGCAATACCCTTTTCTTTTGCAACACTTTTTTAAACCTTGTATCTAAATGTTTGTATATCTCATGCCATAAGACTGAGAACTTATTCCTACCTTATCACATATTCCCTGCATATCATTTGATGTGAAGGAATCACTTACCTAAAGAGAAGAAGAAGCTCTATCACCAAAAAACATAAAAACGCACCAGAATGTAGATAAAGCACGGATCTCTGTACTTGTAAAAAGAAATTATGAAATATAAAGTACAAATCAAGATATTCTATTTTTAAGATAAATTCCTTCTAGAATCACGAAATGATTGTTTCTTTAGTCATAAATGAATTTGGGCATTTAAGAATGTCGTATCTTTTGAGATATTCGAAACCAGCTCAAATAAAAAAATAGTTTTTGAGATATGCGAGTTCTGAGCAGGGCTGGTACAGTTCTTGGATAGTCAATAAAATAATAAGTGAATCTATTATAAAACTAATATTTTGAGATGTACAAGATTCAAAAAGAGAAGAGAGAGGAGCAATATTATAACATTATTTTTGCACTTTTCCTTGATTCATGAAAGAGAGAGAAAGCCCTTAGAGGTTCTTTTTGTGAGTCCAAATTTTTCCTAATGGCTTGCAAGATTCCTGGGACTAATCAAGTGGCACAACATATTCATAAGGTTCCTAGCTAATGTGGTAGTACCCTTGTACAGCTTGATGGTAAAGGATGTAGAATATGTCTACTTTGGATCCTATCAAGAGGCATTCCAGAATCTCAAGAAGAAACTATCGGTAGTTCCCATCCTTCAGCAACCCACAACTATGACATGTTGTTCCATGTGTTTGTTTTGACACCTCTCATGTTGACATTGGCAGTGCTCTGATGTAGAAAGCACAAGAAGGATGGTACACACCAGTGTACTATGAAAGGAAAAGGCTATCTAGACCGAAAAAGAACTACTCCATCACAAAGAAGGAGTCATTGGGAATGCTCTCCTGTACTTAATAAACAAACCACACTTGAAAGTTGGCTAGATGGATGCTCTTGTTGCAGGAATTTGAGTTCAACATAAGGCACACCCTTGGGAACAAGCATGCAGGCAGACTTCCTTTCAGGCTAGAAACAGGAGAAGAACTAGAAGGGGTGGAAGATAATTTCCTAGATGTGCAGTTTTTCCTCATAGAAGGAGAAAGACCCCCAGGAATAAGCATGATGTGGCAAACTTCTTGTCAAGGCTGGAAACAGGAGAAGAACCAGAAGGGGTGGGACGATTTCCCAAATGTGCAGCTTTTCCGCATAGAAGGAGAAAGACCTAGCTGCTACGATAAAATGCTGCAATTCTTGTCTGCTGACTTGTCCTTTCTGGAGTATAGGTCCAGAGACCAAAGGAAGAACCTGACTCTCCAAAGGAAGTCATTCATGATAGTGGTTGGGTAGCTCTACATGATGGGCATCAACCAAATTCTTAGGAGATGTGTCCCCGAGCACGAGCAACAGGCTGTGTTAGCAGAAGCACATCAAGGTGTAAGCGGTGGGCATTTTTTCACACAAGTCATCGGTCGGAAAGTGTTCCAAGTAGGACTATGGTGGCCAATTGCATTAAAAGATGCACACAAGTTCGCAAGAGAGTGCAACATGTGTCAAAGGAGGTTGGGGAAACCGAACAATGTAGACTTGATGCCTCATAATCCAGTCCTGCCACTCAAGAAGCCATTCCAAAAGTGGAGTCTAGAGTTCATCGACCCATTCAAACTAGCTGCTCAAAGGATAGGAAACAAATACATTCTAGTGGCCATAGATTATTGTACAAAGTGGATGGAGGCCAAGGCCATGAGAGACTGCAAGGCATCATCCGTAGAAAAAATTCTTTATGAAACCATAATAACAAGATTTGGATGCCCACCAATAGAGATAGTCAGTTGACCAAGGGAGCCACTTTATCGATGATGTAATCAGGAAGCTGATAGAGCAACACATCAACAGTCTATTACCCACAAGCCAATGGCCAAGCAGAGTCCACCAACAACATTTTAAAGGAAATCTTGATCAAGATAGTAAATGAGAACAAGAATGACTAGGACACAAAGTTGCACTCAGCATTATGGGCATTCCAAACAGCTTATAAGAATGCAACAGGACTTACGCCATTCAGCATGGTTGTTAAGCAATAACATACTACCTTGCATACACAAGAGAAAAGAGATGAGAAAGATGTATGCACAAGAGTTGAATCCAGTGAATAGCACTTGGCCAACCCTATGAGAGTCAACTCCTCGATGTGAAGCTGCTAGGGGCTCACTCCACACTCTCCTTGTGTCACCCAAGAAGAGATCCAAGGCTAGGTAGAGAGCAAGAGAGAAGGATTTATGGATAGCTCAACCTCTACCTGATGCCACTAGTATGTAAATAAGACATGAAAATGGTAGATAGCAAAGAAAAGGTGGATAAGGAGGGAGAGGAGAGCATTTACTGGACCATATTCTCTTTAAGTACAAGGATGCTGCGCGAACCACCGGGGGGGGGGGGGAGGAGGGGTGGGAAGCATGGAAAGTTAAACTTTATCTTCGGGTTCTCTATTGCTCTTCATGAAACATGCTCAAGGCCCACGGTCGGCAAATTGGGAGGTAGTCGGGGATGATCCTCAATGCGTGTGGTGTGTTGCAATAGGTCTCCTAAATAAATGTTTTAGCGAGGAATGGTCGCCCACTAGGCCAACTTCTTGCCCATAAGATCAAACGTTATGGGGCGCGCAGTGGCAGGTGGCCGTTGGGGATAACCGTCACCGCACGGTGTAGGGTGGGTGGTCACGCCGCCATTGATGGTACTTCGCATCAAGGTACGGGCAAAGGAAGTTGATGTCAAGGTGGTCGGTGATGTGTGTAAGTGGCTCAGCCTGAAGTTGGCGACCGAGGAGGATGGCTATAGCCTACTCAAAGTCCATGTGGTCTAGGTTGAGTGGAGGGTCAACCTCTTACGCTGGGGGCGGTGAGGAGATATCCCCTTCTTCGAGAGTTTGGGGTGGGGGTTTGCTGAGCCAGCGCAATAGTGGTGGAGGGGTTGTTGATGTTGAGGGTCTGCTGGTGGCAAGTGGCATTGAGAAGTGATGGGGGTTTAGCAGATGAGGAGAGTGTATCCCGGAATGTGGCGTGCATTCCTAATTGAAGGGATAAGAGAGGTGGTGAGGGGGGAGTGGGTGATGGGGGTGGGGTGGGAAAATGAAGAGGGGGAGAAGAAGATGGTGCATGAAAAGGAGGAAGGGTAGAGGTGTCAGAGGGGGGTGGTGATGGTGAAGGTTGGTTATTACGCGGTGCGGAGGATGAACTAGGTGGGGGAGGTGGGGGAGAGGAAGTTCTGGGGGGTGGAGGTGGCAAGCTGCCCTACCCATCATCGCCTCCGTCTCATTGTCATCCAAGGCAGGGTCAGATTTAGCAGCATCATTGGGGCTATGATTATGAAAGAATCTGATATAGCAATGGCAGCCTCGTCAGCGGAGAACTCCCATGGGAACATGACATGGGTATCATCAAACTAGCAAATGCCAGTGGTGGGGCTGCCACATCACCTCAATCTACACAAAACACTTGTGGTAGATAACTAGCAAGCCATTCGCAGAGTATGGTGGGAGGGGGTGAGTTTTGAAGAGAAAGATATGTGCTATCGACTATATACCACTCAACTGTCTTTAGATACTGGAATGCCCCTATGGAGATTTGAGAAAGTCGGGGTGGGGGCATAGGCCTTCTGAGGCCGAGAAGTCAATCCAATCCGCTAGGTAGGTAGGGTCGGAGGGAAACCCAAAGCAAAGGAGATGGCTCCAGCTTGTTAGGATAGCCTGGAGAGGGTGCTAGGGGAGCTCAAAAAAGTCGTGAGGTTGCTGGAATGAGAGAAACCCTTGGAAGAAGAAGTGGGGAATCAATGTTACACTGGCGATGGGGAGTTTGGTGAGGGCGTATGTGAAGTGTTGGCGGGAGAGTGTCTTGTTGATGTAGAGGTTATGTTGCAAGAGGTTGAGACGGATGCTTTGGAATTGGAGATCAACGAGTTGGTAAGGAGTTTGTGGGGGAGGTCCAAGACGGGGAGCTCTGTCTCCGTTTCCATCAAGGCATCCACCTTTTTATCTAAGGTGCTGGAGGAGGGAGCAGAGGGTGTGGGAGGAGGCTACTCGGGCCTCAGCATCTCCGAGCTATTCTTGCAAAGTACAGATTGTGGCCTCTGTAAGCTCCCGATGCTTTGGCAAAATCTGTCTGAGTGCGGGCAAGAGTATCCTCTGCAGTCTGGTCTTGACTCTATGCATCTTGATGCACGCCCTCGATGATAATAAGCTCATGATGTGCCCTTTGGTCAGCTGCATGGGCTTGAGTGACTTGTTGCTAGATGTGGGTAATGGCATTCCCCAACTGCTCCATCTTCTCATCAAACTTCTTTTTGCAGTAGCTGCATGTACTGGAGGTTATAGGTCCTGAGGAGACAGAACTCGCTCCTGGGCTTTGGCTAACATCATCTCTCTATGAAACATCTAGGCTACCTCCCCTACTAATAGTAAATACAGTCAGTCATCTGTGTGATGAGCTCTCTTTCCATGTGGGAGAGCAAAGATGGAAACTACCATCCTTGTTGGGGCTGCCCTTGTATAGAATGGATATATATAGCAAGCATGGCGTATTTATATATAGGTTGCCAAGTTGAGGACCATGAGGCCCAAAATGGTCTTGAAATATAAATCCTATCTCTAGGACTCTCCCCCGAAGGACGAGTGTGTATTTTTATGCATGCAAGAATATCTCTTGCCTATCGGAGATAGGTCATGCCACTAGTCCAGTTATGGATGATACTTACAACAAGACATACAGACTGCAACACATTTGAGTGTTCCAAGTAGTGCTTTTAAAAGAATTTTTTAATTTATAGGTGAAAAGCCTCCATGTCACAAACGTGCAAGTAATTTTTGAATATTATATTAATTTTAGAGGTTTTATTTCCAAAACCTCTTGAAAACCACCAAATTTTAAAAATTCAAGCTTCAATACCAAATTTTGACTAAAATTTTAAAGGTTGAATTACACATCCAACATTGGGCACTCCCAGCTGATAAAAAAACAGGTAGAGAGAGAGGAGATACACACACAGGAGCAAACCCTAATGTATTAAGCAAACCCTAACCATAGAGGGAAGCCATGTCCCTTCTCACACAATGCATAAAGCCATAATCCATAAGCTACAACACACTACATGTGTTGTGTCCATACACACTAACCCTAGCTAATGTCCACACACTATGACCAGCTGGACGCGGTCATTTATGTCTCACACATGTTACTACCTAGCATGCCAGCACATAGTGCAACTAGCACAAGCTGACATCGAGCTTGAATCTCAACAGTCCCTCTCAAGCTCATGATGTACTGCCATAGATGAAGATGTAGATGAGCTTGGGCTATCAAAGCTCTCAACACTCCCCCTCAAGCTCATCCCATGTACTCCCAACATAGTACAAAAGTACTCAAACTTCTCCCTGCTAAGTGGCTTTGTAAAGATGTCGGCCACCTGCTCTTCAGTCTTCACATAATACTACAAATCCACTGTACCATCCAACACTTTCTCTCTGACAAAATGATAGTTGACCTCTATATGTTTGGTCCGCGCATGAAAATTTGGATTCTTGGCCAACTGTACGCTACTCATGTTGTCACAATGAATGACAACCTTGCCATCAATAGGCTCACCAAATCAGCCAAGAGACTCTTTAAGCATACTCCATCACATGTGGCAATGGCTGCACCCCTATATTCAACCTCTGTAGTACTAGATAAAGCAATAGTAGGTTGCTTCTTGTTGCTCCAACTCACCACTGCACTGCCAAATGTAAAGACAACCACTAGTAGACCTCCTGTCATATATGAGCTATCTACCCAATCTGCGTCTATGTAGTCGTGTACATCCAAGCCTTTACCATGCTCATAAAGAAGACCATAATGTGCAGTGGTCTTAACATAAACACCATATTGGGGAATATGGGAATTTCCCAGTAGTTTGGGACACGTGGTCAAATCTTTGGATTAATCATAACTTGAACACCGTTACTCCAAATTGAGCGCTCTATAGCTCACTAGATTCCATTTTCCAAGCGCTTTCCAACAATAGGTCACATGATATGGTTTTGAGAAACTTATAGGCATGTTATCCAGGTCCCACCTTTTTAGTATTCAAAAAATGGAAGTTGGGAAATTCCCAAACTCACGAATATAGTGTTCATAGCGCATAATGCGTCTCACTGCATCCAAATGAGGTTTTCTGGGGCTTTGCATAAATTGGCTTACTAGCCCCACAGCATAACTGAGATCCGGTCATGTGATAGTCATGTAAATAAGACTGCCAACCATCTTTCTATACATAGATGGATCATCCAACTCTTCACCAAAATCAACCCGTAGCTTCACATTCTGCTCCAAAGGTGTACTCATTGGCTTACACCCTGTCATCCCATATTTTGCCAACATATCCAATGCATATTGGTGTTGCACTAACCATGTCCCTGCATGGTCTTTGATCACTTCAATCCCAAGAAAATATCTCAATTCACCCAAGTCTTTCATATCAAACTACCCACTCAATGCCTTCTTGACATGCATAACATCTGTAGCATGATCTCCTGTGAGACAATCAAGTCATCTACATAGATGACTTGCTTGTCATCTACATAGATGACAAGCAAGACAATCCCATGCTCTGTTTTCTTCACATAAAGTGAAGAATCTACTGAAGAAACCTAAAATCCAATGGAGATAAGATATCGGCTTATCTTATCACTCCAAGCACGAGGTGCTTACTTTACAACACCAAATAATTCTTTCTTTAACCTGCATACATCAGTGGGGTACCTCGGGTGTACATATCCTTCTGGCTGTGCCATATAAACTTCCTCTTGTAAATCACCATTTAGAAATGCATTTTTCACATCCATTTGATGCATTTCCCAACCATTTGCTGCAGCCATAGCAATGACTGCTCTCACTATTCCCATCTTTGCAACTGGACTAAATGTTTCATCATAGTCTAAGCCTTGGGTTTGTGCATAACCCTTAGCTATCAACTGCGCTTTATGGCGCTCAATGGAACCATCTGATTTGCATTTCACCTTAAACCCATTTGCAACCAATGACATTTTTGCCTTGTGGTAAGGCAACCAAATCCCAAGTTTCATTATGAACCAATGCCTCCATCTCAACATCCATTGCCTTCTCCCATACATGCTTCCCAATTGCTTCTGTATAGCATGTAGGTTCCACATGCTTCACCAAAGAGGTCATATATGCGTAATGCATAGCAAAGTCACGATATGTTAACCTATCAACAATTGGATACCTGACCCTTTGGGATCTCCGCAATGCATGCGGATCACTCTGAACACCTGTCACTCTAGCATGTGGAGGCACATATCTATCCTGCCTTGCACCTGTTGTGTGTAAAACTAGTATGCTAAGTTCCTCATCCAAACTTTCTGAACTTGATGACTCATAACCTGTAATGCCAATTCCTTCAACCTTCTTTTTCCCTTTATCCACAGCAGTAATCCCAGTGCTCACGCTCTCATGTCTCAAGCGTCCTGACCATGGATGTATAGTACTACTCTCAGACTCTGCTGGCCCAGACATAAAGATAGAACTTGTTTGTGGAAAGTTCACATGCACATCAACATCAACGGAATCAATGACACCCTCATCCTTTGCCTTGTACCAACTAGAAAGTTCATCAAACACCACATCTCGTGAGATAACTATTGGAAATAAAGGGCAATGTACCTGACCACTGGGCCTGCCCACTTGGCATTGTACTCTATGTACTATATACCTATCCAGAAAACCAAAAAAAGGTACACTATTGTACCCACACACACTGTGTCATTGTCTCTCTCTCTCTCTCTCTCTCTCTCTCTCTCTCTCTCTCTCTCTCTCTCTCTCTCTCTCTCTCACCTGCATAGCATCCACCATTGAAGCTCCGTTCTCTCTTCGATCTGCACACTTTAAATTGGTATCAGAGCTCGGGATTCGGGAGCAGGAGCTTGCGCAGCAGGGGAGCAGCAGTCGGCTTGAAAGCCCGCAGCCATGGCAGCTCTTCATTGAGGTTTGTCTTGATCTCATTTGCTTTGGCATCTATCAGGGCACCTCTGAACCTCATCAAGTCAGAGCTGGGGCATTATTGAGTGTGTCTTGAGCTTTTTTGGAAGAGCACTTCAAGCTGGAAACAGGACAGCTATGTCTCTTTGCTTCTTATGAAGCATAAGCATTACCATTGCCTCTGAGCTTCAAGAGGGAGCTTGGGAGGGTCATTTGGGACCCCCCCCACATTAGCATTGAGTGATTGTAGCCTTCCAGCCCTCCCAACCAGCCAAGCGCCATCACGTCAGCAGCCCATGAGTTTGTCTCAGTTCTGGACAGGGACAGATTGACCATAGGTCAGTGCTCTGCTCATAACTTGAGCTAGAAAACTCACGACGTGAAACCCTTCGTTTATGCGGTAAAAAATAAAAAAAAGAAAAAAGAAAAAATCAAATTTAACTTTTCCGTGAAGTCCGCTTCACAGCGTGAAACGCTAAGGGTTCAGGATTCAAAAACTTTTTTTATGAAAACAAAGCTCGCTTTGAGCTCTACGACTTTGTAGAAGAGCTTGTGAGCTGATTTGGAGTGCAGATATGTCTAAAATTGAAAACACAGAGGCTGTTTTTTGAGGACAGTGTATACAGATCTTGGCTGCAGGCAGCAGATCAGCCCACTATCTTGATCATCTCCGTCATCATTGTTGGCAACTCCAGGAACATCACTGGATACTTGAGAGCTCATTCTTGAGCTTGGCATTGGCATTGGGAGTGTTTTACTCAGTTTCTTGGACTGTTCATAAAAACAGTTTACAGGGCAACATTAACAGTTCATGCATATGCTTGAATAGCATTGGTTGTTTGATGCTTATACATGCCCAAATGGATGCCTACTTATGATGGGATATTATGCCTACCATTTGGTACTGATTTGGAGCTGACTTTGACACTGTCATTGCTCATTTTGACAGTGAATTCACTGCTGTAATAGCAGGGGCTAAATGCAATTTTGTCAGTGAATGACATGCCTATTGGTTGCAGGCACTATCTCGGGTACTCAAAGTGATGTCTAGATACTTATCTAGGATGTCATATACCTGGGAATAATTTTGGGGATGCTTTGAGCTTGGTTTTGAGCTTGGGATATTTTGTCTTGGCTAGAAAATTACAGTTTGCAAGTACCATAACAGAGAGGGTAGTTTGGACAGTTGGATGGTTCCCATTGAGGTCCTTACGTACTGATTTGGTACTGATATTGTTGACATATGCTTGGACGCTGGGTGCACATGCTTTATGCCTCATTTTTAGGCTGAAACAGATCAGTCTATACAGGCATTTTGGTGCTGTTTATAGTGAACAACAGATCTTGTTGGTCAGTTTGCATCTCTTCTTGGTCACTTGTTTTTTTGATAGATTTGGCGTCTTCTTATCATTTGAGCTGCAATTATGGCTACTAGCAGTAACAGTAGTCATCTTATGCACATCAAGAAGCTTGAAGAGGCACATAACTTTGCAATTTGGCAAAAGCAGTGCTATAATGTCTTGGTGCAAAAGAAACAGGTGAAGCCTATCAAGTTGAAAAGAGCAGGACCAGCGGACATAGAGCAAGAGGATTGGGATGAGCTGAATGAGCTGGCTCGTTCGACCATTGAGCTTTCAACTTTAGATGCTTTGTTGTTCAACATAGAAGGGCTCAATTTTGCCTATGCCATTTGGAAGCGACTGGAGGAATTGTATGCTCCGAAGAATGCTGCAAGTAAAGTCTATTGGCTGAAGAAATTGATGGATTTACGCATGGAGGGGACAGCCATGTCTGTACACCTCACTGAGTTTTCCATTTTCAGCCAGCTGGTTGCCTTGAAGTTCAATATCGATGATGAGTTCAAGGCTACTTTTCTGTTATGTACTCTACCTGAAAGCTGGGATACTTTCAGGACAGCCATGAGCAACTCGAATGCTATGCTGCTGTACTCTGATGTAGAGAGTTCTCTACTTATGGAAGAGATGAATCGGCAGAACAATGCATCTAACAAGTCATCCAGTGGTTTGCATACTAGAGGGAGGTCTCAGTAGAGGGGGAAATCTGAAAGCAAAGGACGCAGTAAATCTCATGGGAAAGATGTGGAGTGCCACCATTGTGGCAAGAAAGGACACTTTAAGTGGGAATGCTTTAAGTGGAAGAAAGAGAAAGGAAAGAGTAAGAAGACTGATGATAGCAAGGATGAGAAGAAGGACAGTCAACCAGCTAAGAAAAGTAGTGTCAAGATTGAAGAAGTGACTGTAGTCAGCCATGAGAACGACAGTGGTAATGATGTACTCCTTGTCTCTTCTTGCTTTAGTGCACATGCCCTGGTAGCAGATACGGATGATGACATGCATACCTGGATTTTGGATTCAGGTGCCTCATTTCATGTCACTCCTCATCGTGAGTGGTTCTCAGACTACACTGGGGGTAGACATGGTGTTGTCCACTTGGGGGACAACTATGCATGTGACATTGCACGCATTGGCAGTGTGCAATTGCAGTGTCAGCATGGATCTGTCTTTACTCTTCAGAATGTACGGCATGTACCCCAGCTCAAGAAGAGCTTGATCAGTACTGGGCAGCTAGATGATGATGGTTTTCATACCACCTCTGGTGATGGGAAATGGAAGATCTATAAGAGGGATCTAGGGTTATTGCCAGAGGCTCAAAGAGTGATACTTTGTATCCGCTACATATATCTAGTGTGCGTGACCATGTTGTTGCCGTGATTGAGCAACCAAGTGTTTCCTTGTGGCATGGCCGGTTGGGACACATGAATCAGACTGGAATGAAAGTACTTACTCGTTTGGGTTATTTGCCTTGTCTTCGATATGCTGATTTTGAGCACTGTGATCATTGTGTTTATGGTAAACATGCACAGACTTCACATAAAAAGTCTCTTTCATTGAAATCTTTGCCTTTAGAGTTAGTACATTCAGATGTATGTCAGATGCCAGGGTTATCTCTAGGGGGAAAGAAATGCTTTATCACCTTTGTCGATGATGCTACACGGAAAGTTTGGGTGTACCCTATTGGTAGTAAGACTGAGGTTCTTGACAAATTTAAGAAATTCCTGGCATTGGTTGAGAACATGACTGGTAAGACATTTAAGTGTCTTCGCTCTCTGACAATGGTGGGGAATACATGTCCAAAGCCTTTCAGGACTTTTGTGACAGCAAAGGGATAAAGAGGGAGCTCACTGCCCCTCATAATCCACACCAGAATGGAGTTGCAGAGCGTATGAATCGGACCATTTAGGATAAGGTCTGTACTATGCTGTCTCATGCTCAATTACCCCATGGTTTTTGGACAGAGGCTATTATGACAGCCGTTCACTTGATTAATCGGTCCACAGAACAGGTCTTTGGGGGGAAGAGTCCCTTAGGAAGAGTGGTCGGGCAAGCCACCTTCATATTCTCATCTGAGAGTGTTTGGCTGTGCGAGGCCTTTGTGCATGTCCGTAAAGGAGAAACGCAGCAAACTTCCGCCAAAGTCCTGTAAATGCATTTTCCTAGAATATGGTGACGAGGGTGAAATGGGGTACAGGTTATGGGATCCCGAGAAAAGGAAAATAGTACGCAGCAATGATGTAATCTTCCGTGAAGATCGCATGCATAAGCAGCCCGAAAAGACAGAGGAGGTCAGAAGGGTTGTTTTCAGGGAAGATATACCTGTTAGATAGCAGATTGTGCCCAGTAGACATCAGCGAATACCTGCTGTAAATGACCCTGAAAATGTAGGGAGGAATGATGCTAAAAATGGTCGGTAAGGTATTGCCCATGATGCCCCACAGTCTCAGCATGCTAAAATTTCAGGACAGCAAGTTGTAAATGCAGATTTGCAGGCCCCAGACCCCGCAAATGTTGAACCTTCGCTTCCCAGGTCAACCCAACCTTCCAAACCACCTGATAGGTTTGTTCCTGTTGGTGCTCTTTGTATGCTGCTAATTATGTCATGGTAACTGACTGTGGTGAGCTGTCATGCTTCAAGGAAGCAATGACTAGACAGGACAGCAAGAAGAAGTGGTTCAAAGCTATGCTGTCAGAGATGGAATCTCTTGAAAAGAATGGTACTTGGGATTTGGTGCATCTGCCTAAAGGGTAGAAGATTCTTCCATGCAAGTGGGTTCATAAGATGAAAGTCACTTCTGGTTCCTCGCCAAAGTACAAAGCACGGCTGGTTGCAAAGGGGTACAAGCAGGAACATGGGATTGACTTTGATGAGATCTTCTCTCCTGTAGTCAAGGTGACTACTTTGAGAACCATCTTGGGCTTGGTTGCAGAGGCGAGGATATGGAACTCATCCAGATGGATGTAAAGACTACATTCTGATCTACATAAGGACATGCAGCAGCCTGAGGGTTTTGTGGCAAAGGGCAAAGAGCAGATGGTATGCAAACTCAAGAGGAGTTTGTATGGGCTGAAACAGGCACCTCAAGAATGGTATCACAAGTTTGATACATTCATGCAGTCTCAGGGCTTTCACAGGAGTCAAGTGGATCACTGCTTATATACCAAGAAGACACTAGATGGCAGCCTGATTATCTTGGTCTTGTATGTGGATGACATGCTAATTACAGGCAGGGATGCTCATGCATTGGACTCTCTGAAGCGAAGTCTACATCGGCAACTTTGACATGAAGGATCTTGGTGATGCAAATCATATTCTTGGGATGCAGATACTCAGGGATAGACCAAAGGAGCTTCTCTATCTATCCTAGCAGGAGTATGTATCCAAGGTTTTGCAGCGTTTTAATATGGAGGGGGGGAAGCGATTGGGGTTCCATTGCCTCCATATGTGAAACTCAGTGCTGCAGAGGACAACCCTACATCTGATGATAAGAAGGCTGAAATGGCCAAGATTCCGTATGCTTCAGTTGTTGGTAGTTTGATGTATGCTATGGTTGCTACATGTCCTGACATTGCCTTTGCAGTGGGAGTGGTTAGCAGGTACATGGCAAACCCTAGGGCAAGAAGCACTGGGAAAGCAGTGAAAGGTATTATGAGATACCTCAAAGGCACAAAGGATTTGTGCATCTTCTTTGGTAAGCAGAAGGCATCTGTCATTGTTGGCTTTATGGATGCAGACTATGATGGACATGCAGGGGACTGTGGGAGTAGGAAGTCCACCTTATGGTATGTATTTACCTTCATGGGAGGATCAGTCTCTTGGATATCCAGGTGATATCCAGGTTGCAGAAGTGTGTTGCACCATCTACTACATAGAGGTAGAGTATGTGGCTGCCACACTGAGGCATGCAAAGAGGCCTTATGGCTGTCACGTTTGATTACTACTGAGCTTGGCAATACCGAGGTTCTTGTCCTCCACTGTGATAGTCAGAGTGCTATCATGTTAGCACGGAACCCTATCTTTCATGCAAAGACAAAGCACATACAGGTGAAGTATCATTTCATCAGGGAGGTACTTGACAGAAAGCAAGAGCATTGAGCTGGTCAAGAGGCACACTGATGATAACCCTGCAGACCTTCTCACACAAAGGGTCTTCCAGCAGAGCGGTTTGCCCATTGCCGACAGATGATGGGGATTGGATAGGTATAGTCTCTTCAGCTTTGTACATACTTAGACTTAGCTAATTCTTTTTCTTCTACCTTTGGACACATTACCTTTAGGGGGAAGGTTGTTGGAAATAAAGGGCAATGTACCCCTGACCACTGGGCCTGCCCGCCCGCCCGACATTGTACTCTATGTACTATATACCTATCTAGAAAACCAAAAAGAGGTACACTATTGTACCCACACACTGTGTCATTGTCTCTCTCTCTCTCTCTCTCTCTCTCTCTCTCTCTCTCTCATCTGCATAGCATCCACCATTGAAGCTCCGTTCTCTCTTTGATCCGCGCACTTCAATAACCACTTGCTTAGTATGTGGATTATAACATTTATATGCCTTGCGATCCTATGCATACCTAACAAAAATGCACTTTTCTACCTTGGGATCCAACTTCTTCCTTCTCTCATCTGGCACATGCACATAAGCTATGCTACCAAACACTTTGAAGTGTCCACCAATGTCTGGCTAAAACCTGTAAGACGCATCTCTGGCGTACTTCCATGTATGGCTGCTGTTGGTGTCTTATTAAGTACATACACCACTGTGGCACACGCTTCTGCCCAATAATAGTCTGGCATGCTCTTTTCATTGAGCATTGCCCTAGCCACATCAGAAATGACTCTATTTTTCCTCTCACCAACACCATTTTGTTGAGGTGTGTACCTGCAAGTTAGCTGACTTCTTATGCCATGCTTTCTCAAGAAATTTTCAAAAGCATGTGAGGTGTATTCACCACCTCCATCTGTCCTTAAACATTTTATCCAAGAGCCATATTGCTTCTCCTACAAAAGCTTTGAAGTCCATAAACTTTCCCAACACTTCACTTTTCTCTCTGAGAAAGTAAATCCAAGTCATTGTGCTGAAATCATCAATGAATGTCACATAATACAAGCTGCCTTTAATGGGTGGATTTTGTGCAGGACCCCATACATCACTATGAACTATCTCAAGTGGCTTGCTACTCATGTTGGCTTCTTTAGGAAATGGCAACCTTGCTTGCTTTCCAAACTGGCAAACATCATAGCCATGCATATTCCCATCATACTTGAATCTAGGCAGCCCACTAACAATGCCTCTTGCCTACATGTTCTTTAACCTTTGTATGTTCACATGTCCAATCCTCTTATGCCACATGTCAATGTCCTGTACCACATTTCAGCTTTTAGAGAACATGGCCGATTTCAACTCAAGAATCCCAGCATCCAACTTAAATAACCTGCCTTCTTTCTTGCCTTTGGCAATGACTCTACATCCATTTTTGAAATCCTCCAACAAAGCAACCATGCTCGTTGAAACGAACCTGTAAACCTTGTTCAACCATTTGACCAACTGAGGCCAAACTTTTTCTAATAGAAGGCACATACAAGACATCTGCCACCATCGACTTTGTTTCACCATTGTGCATCACCAATGGTACACTTCCAACATGAGTGATAGCATGCTAGGAATCATCTCATGTCTCCACATAGCCTTTCACATCCATTGGCTTCATATGTTCAAACCATTCGCCCCATGACAAGTCATATGGTTTGATGCTCCAGAGTCCATACACCAAGTGTCATCACTGTCACCATTTGTCATCATAGATCCCATGACATGTTTCATGGCAATTTGCGCTGCCATTATGTGACTCCTTGATGCAAAATTTCCACCATTTGCATAATTTCCACCATGTTGTGCATAATTTCCACCATGTTGTGCTCTACCCTCTCTCAAATCATTTTGTTTGCGGTAACAATATATGACCAAGCTTTCCACAGTAATGGCATTCCACATTTTTCATAGATGCTTGTTGGCCTTTCCTCTTCCACGAGGATTACCTCTGCATCTCTGAGGTGTATATGCACGACCACTTCTAGCACCATATATATGCTAAAAATTCTGTTGTGGTGACCTATCCTGCCATCCACGACCATTACCATGACCTCATGATGCAAATCTCCCCCTGCCTCTAAATCCCCTTTGTGAATAGAAAGCCTGATTCCTGCCATTATCATCATGGCTAGTAGATGCATCATGAAAAGAGTCACTGAGTTTGATTTCCTCAACAAGCAAGAGAGAAACCAACTCATCATGGCTAGTAGATGCATCATGAAAAGAGTCACTGAGTTTGATTTCCTCAACAAGCAAGAGTGAAACCAACTCATCAAAATCTGGTAAACCTGTACTCCGAGAGAACAGAGATAGATGTATCAAAAGACTTGTACTCCTTGCCAAGACTACGCAAGGCAATGTCTACCAAATCATCATCAGGCATGGGGTCATTGATAGTTGCCAATGCATCTGCATACTTCTTTATCTCTTGTACATAATCATGAATACTCCTTTGTTTCTACTTCACATTATGAATCTGTTGTCTCAATTGAGACTTACGAGCACTAGTATCTGTATCAAACAGCTTTACCAAAGTATCCCATGCGTCCTTGGGATTCTCAGCATCATGTATATGTATGAGTATAGCATCCGAGATACATATAGACAAGTAATGCAAAACTTTGTATGCTCTCTTTGACCACTATTTATAAGCTACAACTTCTTGTTGTGTAGGCTGTCGGGGTAGATCGCTCTGGCTCCACACCTATAACAAGATTCCAAAATCATTTTCCTTTTAGAAAGCTTTTAATCCTGTACTTCCATGCCTAGAAGTTCTTTCTATCCAACTTCTCACCCACAATCTGTACTGGGTTGTCTGACATATTTGCTCAATGATGCAAATGCACCTTCCACACACACTTCCAATTCTATAAATGAGCCTTCCTTAGCTCAACCACACTCTAATAAGTGTTACAGATACTCCAAAGTACTCAACGAACTTCACTGTTGTTGATGTAAGAAATCACATTGATTGCATTCAAATTGAACTGGCATACGTAGTCCAAAGTACCCTATTTTGGCATGCTTTCCAAGGCTTCAAATTGTAATGTAGTGGTTTAATCAAGTGTGGATAACTTGCATTGACACCTAAACAAGCTCAATGTTGCATATTAACACCAACCAAGGTGCATACATACCAAAATATATCAAATCCCCTTCTCTGTTTTGAGAAAAACCAATAAAACCAGTAGGAAAAGTGCTCTAATTTCTTCAATTCTTGTCCAAATTGAGAGACCAGGCATTCATTAGCTTAGCAATGATGTCTACTAACTCCATGTAAAAGGAATTAGACCAATTGTAAAAGTTGAGAGAGTAATTAGCTCATTAATGACCCTCAGTTTCACTAATTACAGCCTGTTTAATTAGCTCATAATCATCTCCAAAAAGCATAATTGCTCCAACCAACCACATAGCAACCTTCTCATCTGTGTGTATCACAAAATTTCTAAGACAATTTTGAAGTTAATCAATCACAATACTTGTATTTGACCTCCACTTTTGAAGATGAGCAAAAACTACCCTATTTCTAGCCTTCAGGCTACGCCACCTATTGTAGAGGAGAATTGGTGAGTTTGTTATGGCTATTGAATGCATATGTAGGTTCCCAACACTCCTAGGCATGCACACAATCCATCAATGTGTTGATTTTTGCAAAAGACCGGCTTCAATTGCATCAACAATGGGCCTCTATTCCCTATTTTTGTGAGGGCTTCAAAATAGTGAATTTCCAATCACTCAAATGCATCAAACTTGCTCCAAATTCATTGTAGGACTTGTACATGAGTTGCCAATACATTCCCATTTTCCAAATACATGATTCTTTGTTATATTTAGAACCATTTGCCTCATACATTCACCACCACACTCAAGCTTCAATGGAGAGCTTGCAAAACAGAAATTTTTCCTTTGCTGTGGGCAACTCAAATTTGATGTTGTTTGTGTTTTTGCACCTGCAATCCGCTCAAGGATTTTTAGTATTCCTTACCCGGTAGGCCAAGCTCTCAGATTTGATGAAAATCGATGTGCTCCAAGCTTCACAGCTCCAATGGCAAGCTTCACAGCTTTTCTTCTCACAGCTTCTTCTCCCTCTTCTCTCACTCACTCATAAACCCTAATAGAGAGCACCGGGCTCTGATACCATGATAAAAAAAAGGTAGAGGGAGAGGAGACACACACACAAGAGTAAACCCTAATGTATTAAGCAAACCCTAACCATAGAGGGAAGCCATGTCCCTTCTCACACAATGCATAAAGCCATAATCCATAAGCTACAACACACTACATGTGTTGTGTCCACACATAGCTAACCCTAGCTAATGTCCACACACTATGACCAGTTGGACACGGTCATTTATGTCTCACACATGTTACTACCTAACATGCCAGCACATAGTGCAACTGGCACACAAGAAGCTGACATCGAGCTTGAATCTCAACAGCTCCTCTCAAGCTCATGATGTACTGCCATAGATGAAGATGTAGATGAGCTTCAAGGGGGCTATCAAAGCTCTCAACACCAGCCTAGGACCAGGGTCTAGGACCATGACCTAACTTGTGTCATTTCACGCATTTGGAGATGATTGTCAGTGCCCATAGCTTTTTTGTTAAAACCCTAAGATCTCTCTAGATAATTGTTATGCATAAACATGCATAAATCAGGCATAAACTCAACCACCCACCAATGCCCAAGGGATGCACACATGAATAATAATGAAATACATCATACCTCTACCTTGATGTCCCATACCATCAAGAGGTATAACTCCAATCCAATAGCATGTAGCTAAAGTGTGAAATGGTAGATGAGTAGATATGGACCTCTACACAAGAGACCATAGCATAAGCCTCCAAGCCCTCAAGCTTCCAAGCCCCCTTGAGTGTGCCCCATGTCCCTATTATATAGAAGGGCGCTCAAGTGACTCTTGACTTTCCATTTCCCATGTGTGACCCTTGGATGCCTGACCCTAACCTTAACCCTTAAGGTTGGTCCTAACCTTAACCCTTAAGGTTGGTCCTAACCCATGCTCCACTAGAGCTTGTTCCCATGCTCCCATGCTCACAAGCCTAATGTGGGTTAGCCTCCTAGTATATGCACACATAATGTGTATATAACATAGTACACATAATGTACATATAACATACTTTCCCTCTCTCAAAACATTGCACTCTTGCAATGAAAAGAAAGAGAACTGTGCTGAATAATCTCAACCGACTCCCAAGTCGAATCCTCAATTTCCCTATCTTTCCATCGAATTTTAACCTCAGGGATTAGTCAACTACAAAGTTTCCTTTTCCTGAATTCAAGAACCTTATCAGGTTCATGTGGAACATAGGATAAATTTTTGACTTCAACGAGTTCTTGAGGAGTAACTGTGTTATCCTCACCTCCCAGTTTTCCTTTCAACCTATTGATATGAAAGACTGGATGAATTCTAACATGTGGAGGTAGTTTTAAGATCAAACACAACCGTGCCAATCCGATGTATAACTCGAAAATGGACCACAATATCTAGGAGATAAATTTGAGCATTTTTCCATTGACAAAGTTTAAAAATCTTTAGGAACATTAAAATAAACCAACGCTCCTAGTTCAAAAGACCGAGATGAGCATCCCCTACTATCAGCATAAAACCATGCCCTATCTTGAGCACTCCTGATAGAATCCCGAGCTTCGATTAGCATTTCCTGCATATCATGCAAGAAATCCCTCGATGCATCAAGCTCGATGTCCTTAAGACCGACATCAATAGGTGCCTTGGGTTAATACCCATACATAAGTATGCACTGACTAAAACCAATAGCCGTATATTTAAAACTGTTATAGGCAAATTCCATCATTGGAATATTTTTCAATATGATGATTTTCTAGAGACATATGCACGAAGCATATACTCTACAATATGATTCATACACTATGTTTGCCCTCAGATTGCGGATGATCAGAGCAATTCACATTCAAAGTAACTTCCTCATTGTAAAACATTCGGCATAAAGTAGGAAAACATGGCATTATAACAGCAGAAACCAGGGGTTCATCGGTGCCTCGACATACCCACATCTGCATATAGAATAATCGATGTCTCGAGTTACCCATATCAACATACAAAGTCATTAGCGTCTCGATGAGTCACATATGTCCATCCGTAAACAATCAGGTTGACTATATAAATCACCTAAAGTACGGAACTAGAGAAAGAAATGCCAACAAAGGAAGAATCTAAATTTTCTTATCCGAACACAACAAGATAAACTTGTTTGAACTCTAAAGAAAGATATTTCAACAGGTGAAAATGCCGATGAGATTACCCTCATCACAACATGCAGACTATAGATAAAAGAAGTTTATCTAGAGAATGCCCACACTATAACTTCTAGTGAATTTAGAAAATAAGATTGTCTTTGAATGTTGAGGTCAACATGCTAAGTGATGTAAGCAAAGCAACAATCTTGAGCCCAAATTACCCCATAAGATAATATATTTGAGGGATCACTAGCGTCCCATACCACCATGATACCACCCATACATACCTTAACAATTTGAAACTCCCTAGTATGCTGTCTAGGAAATATGAATATCCTATATAAAAGGAATAAGATGGCCTTATCCAGACTTTCACATACTAAACCTATCTCTTTATACTTGAGACTACATCAAGGAATAACCCTTATCGAGTATATCATTAGAAAAGAATTTTGAATTATTGGCGCCTTTCTAATGATAGCTACCCAAAACACAATAAAGTTAGGGTAGAAAAATAACTCACCTAGATATATAAGCAACTAGGTATCCGAGTTGGAATATATACAAGAGTATAAAAAATATACTCCAAAATTATGTGCAAAAAACGAAGGTAAATGCTACCTTCAAAGCACATATAATTATTCAAAAGATCAAAAGATCCTTATAAAACCATGGATAAAAGCATAGAAGCTCCTCGAATCCATAAAGACCATAATTGATCATAAAAATCAATGCATGCCATCTAATGGTCATTAATCATGCCAAAAGAAGCATTAAAATTGGTGGCCAACTCATCAATCCGGAGTATATGAACATTGTGTTGTTCAAACAAAACTCCAAAGTAAGCAAGTGAAACACATGTGTGTAGCACTCAATTAAAAAACCCCTAGACACAAGTGATCTAGGCAAAACATGATGAGTCTATATAAAACTTGAAAAACATCCAATAAAATCCACCAAAACAAACCGATCAACTAACCCATGATAGAATTTGTCTTAGGCTTAAGAAATTAAGCACAATCCACACTTAAATAAGTGCAAAATAAATTATCATGGAAAAGTATCAAAGGTGAAACACACTTTGAACGTAAATTATAGCCATCAAAAGAAATTAAGGAACATGTCCAAAAAGAATGGCTAAACAATGGTAAAAAATCATGAATACATCCTTTAGAATTAATCCAAACATAAATATCTATTAATATGAGGTATAATCATATTAATAATATACGAATAACCCGCATCTATCTAATGTCAGTACGAGAAAACGTACTTCAACATTAAATAACCCTCGAAAATATTAAATTCTCGAGAAAAAGAATTATCATGATTTTTTTCTAATTTTCTCTGATTTTATAGGGCCTCAAAATATGATAATTTTGAATTCCACCAAACCTATCTTATGGCATTTCAAACCTATATTTTTTCACAAAATTTTTAGCAATTTAATTTGCCAAAATACCATTGATATTTTAAAAATACCAATTTTTAGGATTTTTTAAAATAATTTCTAGAAATTTCCTAATTTTTCTCTAGAATCCCATCGTTCACTAAATTTCCAATTCCGCCCGACAATTCTCAAATCCAATGAAAATTTACAATTTTAATGGATTTTTCTAATTTTTTGGGTCAAAAAATATATTTTTAAAGGAATTTGAATGGTCACGGGCGCCCGAATGGACACACCACATGCAAACACCAACCCCACATTTTCCCAAAATTTAAAATAACCTTTGTCTAATTTCTCACTAATTTTCAGAAATTTTTTGAAATTTTTAAATTACCCCGAACGTATTTAGAATACAAACGGTCAAAAAATTTCAGAATTCCAACGGTTTTCCCGGAATACGGAAAGCCAAAAGTTTTGAGAAAATGAAAAGACAAAAAAAAAATCGGAATGTGAAAGGTCAAAGGTTTCCGGAATACGGAAGGTCAAAAGTTTTTCCGGAATTTGGAAAGCCAAAAGGTTTCAGGAAAATGGAAAGCCAAAGGTTTTCCGGAAGATGAAAAGCCAAAAAAAAATTTCAAGAAGAAATTTCTGGTAATTTTTCAGAGTTTTTTTTTAAATCCCATATTTTTTAGGCTTTTTTTTCAAGCTTTTTTTGAAAAAAATTTCAAAAGCTTTTTTTTATAATAAAAACTCATTTTTTTAAAAAATAAAAAAATAAAAAAAAGCTTTAAGCTTTTGATTTTTTCTAGGGGAGGCATTTTTTTCGCCCGACTGCAGCGCAGCCCCCCTCCCCCGTCGCCTGCGCGTAGAAGGGAAGGATGAGTCTCTTCTCTCCTCTCCACCCTCTCCAATATCTTTCCTCTCCAATTCATTCTTTCTCCTCCCATCTCTTCTCTCTCTCTGTTAATCAAAGAGATTAACTTTAATCCATGATTAAAGTTTTTAATTGAACTTTTTTAATCATAATTATCATTAATTATGATTAATGTTTTTAAAAAATCATTTTAAAGAGATTTTCTCACGAAAAAAAAGAAGAAAAAATCAGATTTGAGAGGCAGAGAGAGTCCCACGCACACGGGAGAGCATCTCATGCATCAACACGCTGTCCCCTACTGAATTTCAGTAGAAATTGACAGAAATTTGATCGCATTCCCGCGGAAAAAACCCGCAAAAATGTATAAAGATACATTTTTAATCATAAAAAATGCTCAAAAATTTCCTTAAAAATTAGGAAAAAATTTCTAAAATTTCTAGAAATTTAGGAAATCCATTCTCTAAAAAATATCCACCATAAATATATGGTATTTTTGTAAAAATTTCCATTAATGCTTGATGTCCCATGTAGTCGCAAATTCCACCAAGGTCCAACGTGGAATTTTAAACCTTCAATTATCAATATCTGAAATTTGAAGGTATCTCTATATATATAACGGAGCTTCTTTTTGCTGACATGTGGTGAGTTTTTTTGCGAGTGCATGCCTGTCCACGTCCGCCGCCTTCTTCATTTGCAGGTTGCAGGGCAACCTCATTCCCTCCCACAGGTTGCAGGTTCCAGAGTGAGCCGTCGTAATTAATCTGGTTCCAAATTTTTTTGAATATGGTCCATACGCTGGCCTGTAATATTTATGAGAGGGACCATTGTAGTAGGCCGTGTGTGTGTGTGTGTGTGTGTGTGTGTGTGTGTGTGTGTGTGAGAGAGAGAGAGAGAGAGAGAGAGAGAGAGAGAGAGAGAGAGAGAGAAAGTGAGATTGAAATGTAATATTTATGTGTGTGTGTGTATGAGTGAGTGAGAGAGAGAGAGAGAGAGAGAAATTGACATGTAATATTTATGTGTGTGTGTGTGTGTGTGTGTGTGTGTGTGAGAGAGAGAGAGAGAGAGAGAGAGAGAGAGAGATTGAACTGTAATATTTATGAGAGGGACCATTATAGTAGGTCGCGCGCGCGCGCGCGTGTGTGTGTGTGTGTGTGTGTGTGTGTGTGTGAGAGAGAGAGAGAGAGAGAGAGAGAGAGAGAGAGAGAGAGAGAGAGAGATTGTTTTCTCTTTGTGTGTGTGTGTGAGAGAGAGAGAGAGAGAGAGAGAGAGAGAGAGAGATAGATAGATTAAAATGTGATATTTATGAGAGGGACCATTGTAGTAAGCCGTGTGTATAAGACATATACATATGCATTATGTATATATTGTCCCTATTTGATATTAATGCTTATGGATAAGACATATACATATGTATTATCTTCTATGATTTACCATAATGCATGATGCTAATACCTAAACCAAATATGGAATGCATAAGTTGTTTGCATATGAACATGTCTTTTACATGAGAGTAATGCACAAGCATGTGCATTATCTTGATACATAATGCTTACACATAGTTTAATGCATTATGTAATAATCTTATCCAAAAA